>NC_060140.1:413040746-413342712 GCF_021461385.2 Schistocerca piceifrons
GATGTCGTAACAGTCTAATATGCAGAAGATTAGAATACATTAAAAAATGTCATGACTCACCTGACATGCATCCGCGAAACAATGGTTGAGAAACGCTGGTCTATCACTGGCCTACTGTGGTGAATGTACAAGATTAGGACTCACTGTAGCGTTAAGCTGCGTAATGTAGAGTCCAGAACTGAGCGATGTATATTAACAAGCTAATTATGAATAAGAAGGGAGATAACAAAATTTGGAAAGTTGATTTTGTAATAATTGCTGACTGAGATTACTAGGGACTAATTGGCAGTTGTTAAAGAATAATAGTGTAAGATCTAATTTAGCTTCCACGCCTTCTTGTTTTAAAAGAACAGTCAGTGATGTATGGTATGAGGCACATGTCATCCCAAAACACAAAATAAATAGAAATTAATAATCTGGGCAATAACTGACTTTCAAAGTAACCTCTTTGGATACCACAGAGTCATAGCATTGAAGACACAAAGGTAAGGGCAAAGACAGAAAATTACTGCTCGTTACAATTATGCCAGATTTTTAAAAGATGAAATATTGGGAAATAAATGTAGTGTCCATAGTTTGTACGAGATAGTTGGACAAACCTCGTACACTCCAAACACTTAATAAATGAAAACATCAACAAATTTATTTACAATGTGTACAGCATAATTAAATTATACATATACCGGGAGATCAAAAAGTCAGTATAAATTTGAAAATTTAATAAAGCACGGAATAATGTAGACAGAGAGATAAAAATTGACACACGTGCTTGGAATGACGTGGGGTTTTATTAGAACCACCCCATATTGCTAGACGCGTGAAAGATCTCTTGCGCGCGTCGTTTGGCGATGATCGTGTGCTCAGCCGTCACTTTCGTCATGCTTGGCCTCCCAGGTCCCCAGACCTTAGTCCGTGCGATTATTGGCTTTGGGATCACCTGAAGTCGCAAGTGTATCGTGATCGACCGACATCTCTAGGGATGCTGAAAGACAACATCCGACGCCAGTGCCTCACCATAACTCCGAACATGCTTTACAGTGCTGTTCACAACATTATTCCTCGACTACAGCTATTGCTGAGGAATGATGGTGGACATATTGAGCATTTACTGTAAAGAAAATCATCTTAGCTTTGTCTTACTTTGTTATGCTAATTATTGCTATTCTGATCAGATGAAGCGCCATCTGTCGGACATTTTTTGAAATTTTGTATTTTTTTGGTTCTAATAAAACCCCATGTCATTCCAAGCATGTGTGTCAATTTGTACTTCTCTATCTACATTACTCCGTGATTTATTCGGTTTTCAAATTTATACTGACTTGTTGATCACCCGGTATTTTGTCTCATGGGTTGTCTCTGTTCCACCCTGACTCCAAAATATTTCCTAAAGGTAGTGGAGTATTAATAACATCGTGCAAAGTTCGTGGTTGTCTCACTGCACGTCTTCCGAGATTTGGGGCGGAACTCCGTGTGTAACATCTTAAAAAGTCGCGCTGATGAAAACATTTTGCATGCAGTGAGTAGATGAGAAGACTGTCCTCTGGTGGTATCCGTAGCGCACCCATCGGGATACGGCGATCCCTGACGGTAGCGTGGTTCGCTGACGTGCCTTGCTGGCGG
Source organism: Schistocerca piceifrons (assembly GCF_021461385.2). Lineage (NCBI taxonomy): Eukaryota > Metazoa > Arthropoda > Insecta > Orthoptera > Acrididae > Schistocerca > Schistocerca piceifrons. The sequence continues at coordinate 413,042,367 of NC_060140.1, forward strand.
TCCATTTAAATGACGCGCCTACTACGGAGGCGTGGGTGAAGCGCGGTGCGCCTCGGTCGGTCGACAGAGACCACGTCGATGATGTGGTGAATATGTATGCAACATTTGAAGCAAAACTGTGATCTAGCTGACATACAAGGGATGTTTTTGCTAAGTTTTAAAAAGTTATCAGTATTTCTAAATGGGGCAGAGATATGAAGAATAATTACGATTACTGAGAGAAAGGTAAATGTTTTCGGAAATAAAATCCTACAGAGGATACCTCGACCAATTTGTGAGAGAGGAGAATGACGAAGAAGAAAAAACAGGGAGCCCAGGGAGGTATATTGTTGTTGTTGTGGTCTTCAGTCCTGAGACTGGTTTGATGCAGCTCTCCATGCTACTCTATCCTGTGCAAGCTTCTTCATCTCCCAGTACCTACTGCAACCTACATCCTTCTGAATCTGCTTAGTGTATTCATCTCTTGGTCTCCCTCTACGATTTTTACCCTCCATGCTGCCCTCCAATGCTAAATTTGTGAGCCCTTGATGCCTCAAAACATGTCCTACCAACCTATCCCTTCTTCTAGTCAAACTATGCCACAAACTTCTCTTCTCCCCAATCCTATTCAATACCTCCTCATTAGTTACGTGATCTACCCACCTTATCTTCAGCATTCTTCTGTAGCACCACATTTCGAAAGCTTCTATTCTCTTCTTGTCCAAACTAGTTATCGTCCATGTTTCACTTCCATACACGGCTACACTCCATACAAATACTTTCAGAAACGACTTCCTGACACGTAAATCTATACTCGATGTTAACAAATTTCTCTTCTTCAGAAACGCTTTCCTTGCCATTGCCAGTCTACGTTTTATATCCTCTCTACTTCAACCATCATCAGTTATTTTGCTCTCCAAATAGCAAAACTCCTTTACTACTTTAAGTGTCTCATTTCTTAATCTAATTCCCTCAGGATCACCCGATTTAATTTGACTACATTCCATTATCCTCGTTTTGCTTTTGTTGATGGGGAGGTATATAATGAACCAGATATTGTTGCGGAACCCAAAACGAGGAGGCTGAGGTGGACCAGACACATCTATTGAAGAGAGGAGCGATCAAGATTGAGAGAAATGTCGGAGAAGCGTCGGTAGGCGTGAAACATGACAGTGAGGGCAGGCTTTGACTGTCATCTGATGAAAGCAAGCAGTGTTGTAGCTGTACCACACAGGAAACCAACAGAAAACCTAACTCAAATTAGCCAGAAGGGGGGGGGGGGGGTATGAATCCCACGTCTCCCGTGTAAAAATGAAGATGGGCCATCAGAAGAAAGGATTGTTACAATCTTAATTTTATTTTAGTGTAATGTGTTATGACCCGCTGGCTAAGTGTCAGACTGCAAATCCAGTAATGTCTGTGGTTGCGTCTTCAGGTAGAGCCAGAATTTTTTCTCTTTTACCACTGGTAAGGATTCGTTAATACGAAAAATTCCAAGTTGGCTGACAGTTTGGAGCTCATGTTAAAGCGCAGGACTCCTTGTAAGTGGGTAGGTAAATGCGTTCAATTGTCGGAGGATGCGAGAGGATACCAACTCCAACAGAACCCTGCCTATACCTTTTGTAAAGCTGCATACATTTCTCCATATGCGCCGCACTCCGTTTTCAAAGATTGTGGCAGTATCCCACCGTTTATCGCATAAATTCTCCTGCTCACACCTAACCATATTTTGCAACTGTTTGTTTTTGTCATTCACTGACTTCTGCTGTACAACTTGGCTTCTTACAGCATTGTTTATATTATTTTTAAACAATCTCAGGTGTTGAACGGTTTGTTTGATAAGTTATGTAGAACTGTATTGTATATTCACGGAAGACGGTTTTGTTAAAAATGTGCTGTACTGGTAGGCAAATTTATAACGTAAATGTAATGACAGTTTAGATGCTACAACAATTATCAGCCAATGGGCTGTGTGCGGCAGTGATCCTTTGTAACTGGAATAAATACCTTTGTTCCCGTACTAATTCGACATTCCACATAATAGTGCTTTTAATATTGTTCACAAATTTTTTTTTGTACTGAGCCTGTTCAACGTCACTTTCTACATTTGTATCCGAAGAGCTTTGAAATGTAAGTTACATACTTATTAATACAATGCTGTTCTATTTACTATTTTTTTAAAAATGTTAAGTTGAATAGTACACGTACATTTAATCAGCGTTGATGTATCGCAGATATGCCTTTTGTCCTAGACATTATGATACTGTCACGAACACATCCTGGTGGCAAAAACTGTTTACGTTATAACATGCTGTACTGCCTGAGCCAGTTTGGTAACGGAAAGTAGAATCGACAAGGTAATGTGCATCGATGTTAAAGCTTTAGTCCTTTATTGTAACTTGCATTTGTCAGTTTTGTCTTACACTATATCTTATCCCACAGATCTGATGATGGGATAGACCAAACATGAAACGCATCATGCGAAGTTAAATAATAATAAAAATATCGGCGGCTAAGACAAGTGCATACCATTAGTGCCAACATGGACACAGGTCTCCTGAAAGACTTCTTTTGTAAGGTGATGAAAAAAGATATTTACTATAAGCCGACGCTCGCACAATCCCCAGACAAACTCCAACCAAAACCTGCCCCACACTATTTCCAGTGAATGACAGCGTTTAGTAGAACCTTCTATACAGCAAACCTTCTATACACAGATATTTTTTAACTTCAGGCTTATTAAATTTTACTTGCACTCTTGAGACTGTGTTACAGACACTAGATTTTCATGTAAAAATAACAGCCTTCAACAAATATTATTTCTGACTTACATCTAGTAAAGGAATTAGGTTACATAATACCTATTGTATTCTTCGACTGCATCAAAGTACTGACGATAAAGAAATTTCAAACCTTAAATTATATGTTACCTTAGAGTTGCATTAACGCAATAAAGTACCGGAATTAAACAAATGAAAATTAAATTTCTCAGTGCTGTAACAATGATATCTGTGTATGCTTTACACTCTTGAGTTATTTACTTTTACAGTGATATGCCGCTGGTACAAAATACGTACCAAACTAGGCGCTTTTGGTATGAGCACGACAGATGAACTAAAGGAACCGATGAATATCAAAATGTACGCTGAGTGAAGGAAGAAGCAAAGCCAAAATGATTCCTGTTCACACGGGAAGAGAGTACCTATGCAAGAAGATGCACTAGACATCCGTGCAGCAACAATTTTACCACACATATTTCTCCAGTCTCCTCAGGGCCGCCTACGTACGATATTAACCGTCGCGTTATGCTCTTTCAAGTCACCTCTCTACTGTAGCTACTGCGCAAAAACTATTTAAGATGGTAAGTTCTAACTTCTGCTTTTAGTCGTGTAACGCTTCAACACTGCTGACGTATCTGTGATTTTTTTCCACTGCCTGATCCAGCGACGTTTGTTCAGTGTTTCTGGCAGTCGTGCCAAGCTCCTATCTAATGCTGCTGTGTAATTAACTGACAGGCAGGAGAGCTGGACCTTATCTCGACAGGTCAACAGTCGCTCTTTGCTCTTAGCTACTTATGGTCGTATATAACAGACAAGTTGTTTGCTGAGGTTGTGACTGGGAGCATCGCTTTTACTATTATTTGTGCACGTACGTACCGCTGCTCATTCCTTGGCGTCTAGCGTTCCAGAGGCATTCGCAACATGTCTGTGGAGTTTAAAATTTACAGCCGGCCGGAGTGGCCGAGCGGTTCTAGGCGCTACAGTCTGGAACCGCGCGACCGCTACGGTCGCAGGTTCGAATCCTGCCTCGGGCATGGATGTGTGTGATGTCCTTAGGTTAGTTAGGTTTAAGTAGTTATAAGTTCTAGGGGACTGATGACCTCAGATGTTAAGTTCCTTAGTGCTCAGAGCCATTAAAATTTACAGAACAAACTTGAGACACTGGTCTCCTGTTTATAAGCAGTGGGTATCAGGGCCCCTTCTGATTACAGTGACTCCGGCTTACCATGTTTTCCTCATCACGTGAGGCAAAATGGTACTTTCAAGAAGACAACAGCCTACTTCCTGTCTCATCCTTTTCCGAAACGGACTTTTGGCTGTTTCTAAGGCCTGCGTCGTCGGGATATTACACCTTATTCTTTCTTGACTAAACATTATTATTTAGAGAGTATAATATGTATGGAAGGTGCATGTACTCACTCTGCATATACATTTTCATTTTTTGCCCTGTTACTGTTTTCAGGTATGTCTGTCTAATCTTCAGATGGTTGTTTTATGTACTGGAGTGGTCCAGAACACGTACATGACTTGACATAGGAGGAGAAACATACACTACTGGCCATTAAATTTGCTACACCAAGAAGAAATACAGATGATAAACGGGTATTCATTGGACAAATATATTATACTAAAACTGACATGTGATTATATTTTCACGCAATTTGGGTGCATAGGTCCTGAGAAATCAGTACCCCGAACAACCACCTCTGGCCGTAATAATGGCTTTGATACGCCTGGGCATTGAGTCTAACAGAGCTTGGATGGTGTGTACAGGTACAGCTGCCCATGCAGTTTCAACACGATACCACAGTTCATCAAGAGTAGTGACTGGCGTATTGTGACGAGCCAGTTGCTCGGCCACAATTGACCAGACGTTTTCTATTGATGAGAAATCTGGAGAATGTGCTGGCCAGGGCAGCAGTCGAACATTTTCTGTATCCAGAAAGGCTCGTACAGGACCTGCAACATGCGGTCGTGCATTATCCTGCTGAAATGTAGGGTTTCGCAGGGATCGAATGAAGGGTAGAGCCACGGGTCGCAGCACATCTGAAATATAACGTCCACTGTTCAAAGTGCCGTCAGTGCGAACAAGAGGTGACCGAGACGTGTAAGCAATGGCACCCCATACCATCACGCCGGGTGATAAGCCAGTGTGGCGATGACGAATACACGCTTCCAATGCGCGTTCACCGCGATGTCACCAAACACGGATGCGACCATCATGATGCTGTAAACAGAACCTGAATTCATCCGAAAAAATGACGTTTTGCCATTCGTTCACCCATGTTCGTCGTTGAGTACACCATTGCAGGCGCTCCTGTTTGTGATGCAGCGTCAAGGGTAACCGCATCCATGGTCTCCAAGCTGATAATCCATGCTGCTGCAAACGTTGTCGAACTGTTCGTGCAGATGGTTGTTGTCTTGCAAACTTCCCTATCTGTTGACTCAGGGATCGAGACGTGGCTGCACGATCCGTTACAGCCATGCGGATAAGATGCCTGTCATCTCGACTGCTAGTGATACGAGGCCGTTGGGATCCAGCACGGCGTTCCGTATTGCCTTCCTGAACCCACTGATTCCATATTCTGCTTACAGTCATTGGATCTCGACTAACGCGAGCAGCAATGTCGCGCTACGATAAACCGCAATCGCGATAGGCTACAATCCGAACTTTATCAAAGTCAGAAACGTGATGGTATGAATTTCTTCTCGTTACACGAGGCATCACAACAACGTTTCACCAGGCAACGCCGGTCAACTGCTTTTTTGTGTATGAGAAATCGGTTGGAAACTTTCCTCATATCAGCACGTTGTAGGTGTTGCCACCGGCGCCAACCTTGTGTGAATGCTCTGAAAAGCTAATCATTTGCACATCACAGCATCTTCTTCCAGTCGGTTAAACTTCGCGTCTGTAGCAAATCATCTTCGTGGTGTAGCAATTTTAATGGCCAGTAGTGTACTTCCAAAGCGAAATATATAAACGCACAAGCACAAATCTTATAAAAACTGATAAACTGCACCGTTACAAGCGCTAGATGTAGATCGTAAATTTGCTGTCGTTGGATGCAATTCAGTTCGGAAATTTTAGACAACTTGCTCAATGTGATTGTACATTCACGTATTTCTCAATAAAAAGAACCTTGGTGAGCTGAAACACTATGGCCAGCTGTGTAATGGTGTGTTGGTCCAACACTGGAATGCAATACAGCAGCGATTGTGCGTGGCATAAACTCGACAGGTCCTTGGTAGGTTTCCAGAGGTAGGACGTGGGTACCAGCCCGACATTTACCTAGTCGGATGCGGTAAACAATCTGAAAACCACGTACAAGCTGGCTGACACACCTGCCCTTATCATTTCATCCGCCGGGAGGATACGATTTGAAGCCGACGCGCTTTGCCGAATTCCGCAAACGACGTGAGAAAGCGCACTGCACTGCAAATCTCTGGATACATCTACCAGGAGTGAGACAGGCTAAGCAGCGAAGCCGCTGTTCCTGTGTGGACCTCAAGAACGATTTCTGGCCTCACGGGTAGGAGTGGCCTATGTGAGCGGCCGCGTGGGAGCGGACGCTTCGTCAAAAGCGTCATCGGGGCTGCGGAAGAAACTACTCCCGCAGCAGATCAGGCCAATGCGTGGTCGGCCTGTGGTGGATTTGGTGTCCCTGTCCACGAATAAGACGACTGCAGAGTGTTCGGCAGAGGCATAGAACACCCTGGCGGACTGCCTGAAGCGATCCCGCAGCAGCGGGACGCCTGCTTCCTCATGAAGGGGGCTCGTCGAGTATCGAGGCGGCTTGTGGAGAGCGAGTCTTAGCGCCCGATTCTGGACGCGCTGGAGCATCGCAACGTGCGACGGAGCTGCATTCCCCCACACTATGGCGGCGTACTCGAGTACAGGCCGGACAAGGGCCAAGTACACAGTCAGGCCGTGCCGAGGTGGGAGGGTGGATGCGGGGTTCAGCAGCGGGTAGAGCGCCCGGAAACGCCCATCACTCGCCCCCTGATGTCTCGGATGTGCGGCAGCCAGGTGAGATGCCTGTCCAGCGTCACACCAAGGTATTTGCCGGATGGTGACCACGGGTTGGGGCCTCCCATGATCGTGACAGGCGGCAGGGCAGGAGGCAGTCGTCTCCGAGTGAAGACGACCGCCTTGCTCTTGGCGGCGTTAAATTTGAGTCGCCACTTGGTGGACCACGCCCCCAGGACGTCGCACGCTAGTTGGAGTCGGCGGCACATCGCGACCACGTTCATGCTGCGGGTGAACAGCGCAGTGTCGTCGGCATAAAGAGCCAACTCCACGCGTGCCACCCGCGGTGAGTCAGTGGTGTACAAGGAGTACAACAGAGGGCCGAGAACCGACCCCTGCGGTACCCCCGCACGAATCGGCCGTCGGTGGAGGTGCCTCCGGCAGCCCGGACGTGGAAGGTGCGGCCCGCGAGGTAGGACCGCAGCAGGAGGGCGTGTGACGTCGGGACCCCATGTACTAGGAGCTTGTACACGAGCAGTCGAACGCCTTGGAGACGTCGAGGAGTACCGCCCCAAGGTACTCCCGCGTCTCCAGCGCCCGCATCGCCTGTTCCACCAGGCGTAGTAGCTGTTGCGTGGTCGAGTGGCCCCGCCGGAACCCGAACTGCTCCTCCGGAAGGAGCCCTTCAGCAGTGACGTGGCGCCATAGCAGCTCCACATACAGTCTCTCAAAGATCTTGGAGAGCGACGGGAGCAGGCTGATCGGCCGGTAGTGCTCTGCCCGACGCGGATCCTTGCCGGCCTTGGGGATAGCCACCACTTCCGCGTGTTTCCACACGGAAGGGAAGGTCCCGGAGCGGAGAACGCAGTTGAAGGTGTCCGCCATCGATTGATGGAGTTCCGGCGGCAGTAACTTCAGGAGGCGGTTCGTGAGACCATCGGAGTCACCCGCTTTCCTAACGTTGGGGCGGCGGAGCTGGAGTCCAACCTCATCGGCTGTGATAGGTGCGATCACATCGTCGTCGGCCCTGGCGGCGAGGAAAACCGGCAGGCGGTCTTCTACGAGACGGACGTGGTCGGCATCGAAGACGTCGGCGAGGGCGTTGGCCTTGGCGTCCGGGGCACAGACAACCTCGCCGCCGACGTGGAGCGGAGGAACCCGCTGATGGCGGCGGAGGAAGCGCTTGGCGGTCCGCCAGGCGCTCCCATCGGTCGTGTCCAGGGTGGCCACAAGGCCAGCCCAGTCACGGTTCTGGTGTTCATCGACAGCGGCCCGGATTTCGCGCCGTGCCCGATTGAGGCGGCGCTTGGTCGCAGGCTGGCGAGTGAGCTGCCACTCACAGAAAAGACGGTTCTTGGCCGTGATAGCTTCCAATATGTGTGGCGGAAGCTGCCGTGACATCTCGCGAGGCCGCCGCGGCTGTCTGGGAGACGCAGCTGCAGCAGCGCTGAGAGTGTGCCGCGTGAAGGAGGCCAGCGCAGCATCGCCCCCTCCAGGGCAGGGGCGGGAGCACCGTCGAAGCGATCGAGCAGTTCAGCCCGAAATCAGGCCTCGTCAATGCCATGGAAGGTGCGGCGGTCAGGCGGCAGGGAGGCGCCGACGACGTCCACGTCGTAGATCACCGGAAGGTGGTCGGAGGACAGGGCGCAGCGGACGGTAGCCGACGTAAAGTGCCCGACGCCTTTCAGGACGGCGACGTCGAGCACGTCGGACTGGCCTCTGTTGTGGAAGAAGGTGTGGTCATACGGACCCAAGACGACAGCGCCTTGACGTTGGGTGATGCGAAGAAGGCGCCGCCCACCGATGTTGGTGACTCGTGAGTTTGATTGCGGGCTCTTGGCGTTCATGGGGGAGCCTTGGCGGGAAGGGGCAGCCCGGCCACGGTGCTGATGTCGGCCACGCTGGAAGGCCGGATACCCTTGGTAGCTCGCGACGAAAAGCACTGGGCCCTCTTGCCTTTGGCCCGCAGTGGCTCCACTTCGACGTCGACCCGCCCTACTCGCCGCACCTGAAAGATCTTGCGATTTTCCAGGTTGTCGACAAGAACGACCTGGTACAGCGGCATGGGGCGGTGGGTGCGTGGGGAGTTCATGAGCCCCGTGTGGCGGATGCCGAAGCGCATGTCCTCCAGTTCTTCACGTAGGTAATCCGCCCCAAACGGGAGGGGGAGGCGGCGGAACCACCTTCAACAGCTTAAGCGGTTCCGACGGGTTCGTGTAGCACTGGAGGCCATCTTTGCAGATGACATCCATTACTGCACGGTAGTCCTCGACAGTGGTCACGGAGAGCCGGTAAAGATCATTGCCGGCAGTGCTGACGCTGGAAGTGGGCGCCACCCGAGTGTTCTTCTGCTCGAACGGCTAATAAGGGCCGTCCCACTGGACCACAATCGGTGGGGGGCGCGGCGCTGCTTTCCGGGGTGGAGCCCTGGCGTCATCCGTGACGTCATCAGACGCGTCCTGGAAGGCGTTGGCGGTCGGCAGCGGCAGCGCAGGCTGTAGGACAGCCGCCCTTGCCGTGTGCCGCCTGGCAGGGGTGATGAACCCGTCCTCGTCAGGGTGGCGCACGGGAGCAGGCCCTGTGGTGGACCGGTGCTCCCTCGCGCGCGCCTTCTTCGCGACCGTCTGGGCCGCGGGGGCAGTGGTGGCGCGGGAGGCCTTAGGGGCCTTCTACCGCGGCCGGGCAGTGTCGGAGGCTTGGGAGCGGATGTCAGAGTCGTCAGCCGTGTCAGCCCGGCGCTTCCGGAGTGCACGGGCATCGTCAGCGTCACGTCTGTCTGCGTCGGCAATGGCCTCCGCAAGATTGGCGTCTGGCAATTCGTCATCTTCGATCACGGCGGCCTCTTGAGCTGGCTTCGCACCCGCCCAGACCGCGAAAGTGCCCTTCGCGCAGGGTGGGGCAGAAACTGGCGTGGCTACTGGCTCTTGCTGTCGCAGGGCCGTAGGGGCAACCACGAGCGAACCGACCTCATGCATGGCCGGCCCCTGTGGCGCACCCAGTGAGACCGCCGTCGCCAGGGACGCAGACTCTGTGCCTGGCGAGGCCCCTACCGGCTCACCCGCCCCTTGTCGCCCCGTGCCCGGCAGTGCAGCAGCCTTCCGGATCCTGCAGTATGCAAGCACGGCTGCTACGTCATCCTCACGACCATAGTAGTCGCCCCCATGAGCAAGCTTGTGCATTCGCACGAGCATGCGCTCATGGGCGCGAGAAACTTCACCAGAAGAGTTATCCAAGTCATTGTCAGGTAGTCGGCGCCGGTTCGTCATAAGTGGGGGGCCGCCTGAGCTGACCCCGCCGGACAGCGATCCACAACACCCTTCGCTCGATCGACAAACACGTCCTCTCGCCTCGACATCGCAACTCGGAATGTGTGCGTGCGTGCTGCGTCGTGAGAAAGCGCGCGCCTATCCGGGCATTTATACCTCACCACAGTTATACGTCATCACCATCTCTGAAGATTGCTTTTTGACCTCTTGATAACGCAACAAATAATCTTCGCAAGTGGTCTCTAGAAATCAGACATACATCTGTAAAGTCCTCAGTGTCCATAGTCACCAGAAATCAAATGATTTATTCGTCACCTATCATCCATTTGGGTCATTATTTAATCTAGCTGAAATAAACTCTGTTTAATTTTGGTGATTACGTCGATAACTGATAACAATGACTGAAAGATCATCGAATCTATTACGAGCTGCGTCACGTGTACGTTGTGACACAAATCCGTGGTCCAGCTGTCTGAAGGGGTATAATTACATAATTTTTTCTTGTTATGGCAGTATTTGCTTTGATATTTCACCCCATCTGATCCATGTAGACTGGACGAACTACAATTTAGAACAGTTAGGTTTGAAACTTCCCCTTTGAACAATTATACATATGAGACTGTGCTTATACTGACACACAATATTTTTAGCGCAACGCAATCTGACTTTCAAAACTCCCTACTAAAGAATGGCCCTGACAAACATTAAACTATACCTTTCACAAATCACTTACCTCACAAAAATCTTCGCTGCTCAAGCTACTGCAATACAGCGAGCGCCACTACTGCCAGCTAAATAAAAGATTCAAACTACTGAAGGCACTAACTACTGATAGGGGTAGTTAGCAAATGAAAGATATTAATAGAGAGCAAACAATGTATTTACCTTAATATCATCACAAATCATAATATATATATATCAGTTCATGACAAACTGCAAACCTCCGCCATCTCTCTCCCCACATCCACCACTGCTGGCGGCTCACCTCCAACTGCGCAACGCTACGCGCTGTTCACAGCCAGCTGCCTAACACTACAATGGCGAGTATTACAACAATGCAAAGCAGCCACAGACTGCACACAGCACAGCCAGTGATTTTCATATTGAGCGCTACGTAACGTTGCCAATAAGAAAACATAAACAGCCTACTTACATAGAGAAAACATAAACAGCCTACTTACATAGAGAAAACATAAACAGCCTACTTACAGGTTGTGTCTCAGTGTAATGCATTCTATACCCGTTAACGTCATGCTCGTTGCATAGAAAGAAATGCCGCTTGACATCAGACGAAAATTATTGACTTACGAATGTATTCCACTAAATCCGCAATTATTAATAAACCTGCACTTACAATGATTAGAAAACTGGGAATAATATTACACCACAAAGGCAGAAAATCAGCCACACGAGTACATTTATTAGTAGGAATTCTTTCATTAGCATTATATTATACAATTTTTTTAGAAGGTTGTAATCTTCTAGTTTTTCCGTATGACTATGAAAACAGTTCTTAGAACTATGTTGCTAAGACTTTGTATTTAGCAACACCTTTGAAAATGTATGCCGATGGACATAACATCCAAAATGGTGTAGGAAATGCCTTCTACTGAAATATACCGATCTTGTGCTCTTCCTCACGTAGTTTTTCTTATATACAGCTGAGATATTGGTGAGAGAGGCAACTATGGAATACGGATGTTATATTTCCAAAAAAATTAGTGCTAATAGGCCAAATAAATGCACTTCATAAAGTGAACCATCGCAACAACTGGAGCCAAATTAATGAGAATGTAGTTGGCATTTCGAATTAAATGTGTATTGCCAAGATTAATTATCAGAAACATATTGCTAATACGGACTAAGCCTTTTGTTCGGAACCGTCATAATGAAACAATGATTACCTTAGCGAGGAAGAGTACTGCAAAAGGACGTTTTCAAGGGGTAAGTGATGGCATAGTAATCCTGTCAGAGACGCCAAAGGATCAGTTGAACGGAATGAATAGTATCTTGAAAAGTGGTTATAAGATGAATATCAACTAAAGTATAACAAGGGCAATGGAATGCAGTCGGATCACTTCAGGTGATACTAAGGGAATCAGTTTAGCGAAACAGCCGCTTGCAGTAATAAAGTCTTGTTTTTTTGGGCAGAAAACTTAGTGACTATGACAGAAGTAGAGATGATGTAAACTGCATATTGGCAGTCGCAACAAAACGAGAAATTTGATAACTTCGAATATAAATTGAAGTCTTAGGAAGTCTTTTCTGAATATATCCGCCTGGAGTGTAGCCTTGTACAGGAATGAAACGCAGATGATTAACAGTTCAGAAAAGAAGAGACTAGAAGCTTTTAGATACGTAAGAACGCTGATTTTAGGTGTGTTCGTAAGATAAATAATGAATATGTACAGATTGGGACTGGGAAGAAAAGAAATTGATGGCACAACTTGACTAAAAGAAAGAATCGATTGACTGAACACATCCCGAGGCATGAAAGAATCATCAATTTGGTAATGGAGGGTGTGCGTGTTTGTGAGTGTGTGTGGGAACAGTAAGAAGGTGCAAATGTCTGCAGGGTGTAGTGATTATTCGGAGATGAAGATAGTCTAGGATGGAGAGCTGCATCAGACCGATGAATGATGGCCACAAGAATGTGATGACCACAAGAATAATACCTCTGCGTTATACTGACTGCACTCCTTGAACCAAGAACCACACTCGAGAGGAACTGTCCTCATATTGGCTCACAGCATATGTGAATGAAGAAAGATATTATGACTAAATTCAACCTATCATGCCACGGAAGCGATGGTATTATGAGTTGAAAATAAAACGACATACTACATTAGAGCAAGTCTAGAACACGCCACTTGACTGGGGCTTTTCCATAGGCTATACATTTAGGACGCTCCATACTGTCCTGACGAGGCTTTTCAAATAGTACGCCTCAACCACACCATTCTGGCACGTAACAAGTACTGTTCGTGAAAGAGGACTCGTACAAGGAACTTGGGGAATTAAGAATCATATTCGCGCTTTACTGTCTGTTTTAATGAATGTATCAGTTTTCTTAATCTATAGTAATTGCGTAGTATTGGGCTAGTTTTATATTTTATGCTTTTGCTTCAATAATAATCGTTAAAGGAAATTGTAGTACAACGGGATTGAGTGAGACCAATGAATAAATAAAGTAGCTGACTGCGGTCAAAGGCCTTCGAGCTATTTTACAAAAAGTATGTCATTGAAAATTAATATTTATTGTATCTGAGTACTCTACTCTTAACGAAGTATTAGAAGCCATAACAAGGTGCATAACTGCTTAAAAAGGGTTAAAGTAGTTTCGATATGGAAGTGAAAGACAGATGATAAACTAAATGCGAACTTACAGTAGAGTTACTAGCTAACCATATTGTATCTCAGTAACACCGAAGATACCCAGGTAAGTGTCATTTCTCAAGGTCCCAGACCCACTAATGTTTCTCATAGAAATATTTGTCAACAGGGGACTCGCAAAAGTTTTGGGTTATATGTGCCCGAAAGGTGGTGCCCTCTAGGCGGCAGAGTTTCTAGATCTGCCGGCAGATGGCAAGGACGTAACGAAACTGAAGCGCGGAGTGCTGCCGAGGCGAAGTGAGAATGCAGTGGAGATTTCTTTACATGACCACGGCGTTCAGTAGTATATCTCATTAGGAATTGAATGGTTTCCAGAATAAAAGTTCTACGACTGTTTTTCTGTTGAGCTCAATTTAACTTCGCGTAATTACCAAACCCCGCCATACTTCACAGTTCACACACGGTTGTCGAGAAAGCAAGTCTTCTTTACAGAGTTACTATTGAGTCTGATTACAGCAAAACATGTACGGTAAAGGTTTTCATAGCTTCTCTGAAGGCACAATGGTAACTGAATCTGAAATTGGACCCATTCTGGTAGTACGATATGACAAAATGACCGCCGAGTGAGATCACAGGTATTTTCTTCGTCCGCTAAAAGAACTTACTTAAGAGGAAATAGGGTCAAATTCAAATTTTCTTTGTTTTGTATACTCGCTGTAGTGTCCGTTCTTGTCACACAACTGAATATTGGCGTCCCAGCAGAGCTTGTTCTTGAAGAAACTTCGCGTCATCTAAAGTCCCGATAGTCGCGACATAACCCGAAATTTTACTAAAAAGTCTATTCAAGATTTCTTGATAGTGCAAAATTCGTTCGAAAAAGACGGCTACTAGTTTCATCAGTGCCTATTGTCTCAATAAAAGTGTAATTAAACGTTTCTAAATCGTATTTAACTAACACGTTTCGTATTGTTTACTAGTTAGATAGACGTGATCTAGGCCTAAATTTTCCGAGTTATAAAAGTTTAAAAACCTGACCAAACACGCTTGATAACGTAAATTCTCTAAAAGCAAAGTAATTACTAATTCATTCTTCTGTCATGTTGTTGTTGTGGTCTTCAGTCCTGAGACTGGTTTGATGCAGCTCTCCATGCTACTCTATCCTGTGCAAGCTTTTTCATCTCCCAGTACCTACTGCAACCTACATCCTTCTGAATCTGCTTAGTGTATTCATCTCTTGGTCTCCCTCTACGATTTTTACCCTCCACGCTGCCCTCCAATACTAAATTGGTGATCCCTTGATGCCTCAGAACATGTCCTACCAACCGATCCCTACTTCTGGTCAAGTTGTGCCACAAACTTCTCTTCTCCCCAATCCTATTCAATACTTCCTCATTAGTTATGTGATCTACCCATCTAATCTTCAGCATTCTTCTGTAGCACCACATTTCGAAAGCTTCTATTCTCTTCTTGTCCAAACTATTTATCGTCCATGTTTCACTTCCATACATGGCTACACTCCATACGAATACTTTCAGAAATGACTTCCTGACACTTAAATCAATACTGGATGTTAACAAATTTCTCTTCTTCAGAAACGCCTTCCTTGCCATTGCCAGCCTACATTTTATATCCTCTCTACTTCGACCATCATCAGTTATTTTGGTCCCCAAATAGCAAAACTCCTTTACTACTTTAAGTGCCTCGTTTCCTAACCTAATTCCCTCAGCATCACCCGACTTAATTAGACTACATTCCATTATCCTTGTTTTGTTTTTGTTGATGTTCATCTTATATCCTCCTTTCAAGACACTGTCCATTCCATTCAACTGCTCTTCCAAGTCCTTTGCTGTCTCTGACAGAATTACAATGTCATCGGCGAACCTCAAAGTTTCTTCTGTCATTGTATCTCTAAATCAGCACAAAAACAATAACCACACATAAGACCTTTGTGTCGTGCCAATCTCACATCCCTGACGTATTTAAAACATTTTTTAAACTTAATTATTCTTTCGAAACAGACAATGAGTGAGAAATGTGGGAGTGAGCAGAGGGATTTGTTGCTAAACTTGTAGGAAATATTTTCACTGGGGAAAGGGGGGGGGGGGAGATGCAATGGAGAGAATGTTGGGAGAATAGAAGAGGCTGTCTCCTGGAACCGCAGAGTATGCAGTAGGAATATTTTGACTGGGGAACAGAAAAGGAAAATCTGTGCCCTTCAGGCACAGCTGGAGTTAGCAAGGAAGGAACTGATAAGCATCAATGGAGATAGAGGGGAGGAGGGTGGTTGGGAATTGGCAGCTGGTAGGAGGAAAGGAAGAAAGAGAAGCGATCTAACAGTTTTATTATCAACACAAGAAACAGGTTTCTACTACTGCCAGATTTAAGAAGAGCCTCAGGTAGAACGAGGTGCAGGAAACGTGCAGCACACTTCAACCGAGGCCAAGAAGCCTAGGAATGTACAAGGTGTTAGGAAAAAGAAAGTGCTGCTGCTAGATAGTAGCCATGGGCGAGGTGTAGGCCCTCAGTTACAGGAAAGTTTAGGGGCAGCGTACCAGGCCACCAGTATCTTCAAGCAAAATGCAGGGCTAAGTCATGTGATAGAGGAGTTAACGTCTTTATGTAAGGACTTTACAAAAGAGGGCCATGTAGTGATACTGAGTGGGGCAGGAAACAGTTTGGACAGGGATGGGGCATATGTCATAGGTGGTGACCAGGACAAGGTAACTTCCCTGACTCATGACATCAACATACACATTGTTGCGCTGTTCCGGCGTCATATCGACCAAACCTTGATGGAGCTGTGAGGCCAATCAATGTGGGTTTAGGGATGGCTCTGAGGACAGCCAACTTTGCTCTTGTTTCTCTGGTGCCCATTGGGACTATCAACAGGTAGTGTTTCACTAGGCATGGCCTACACCTAAACAGGATTGGGAAGGGAAGATTGGTACAGCGGATTCATGAATGTATAGGGAGTGGACCTCGCCCCACACATGGTCAAATACCTGTTGTCATGGGTAGGAAAAGAAGGTCTTTTCTAGGATACATCCAGACAACAGGTTCGCCTTCCTAAAGAGTATCTCCAGCAGATTAAAAAATTCTCACTAAATACTGTGCCTGAGGGGATTGTAGCAGACACTAACTGTTGTAATCTACCAATAAAGAGAATAAACAAGGCAGTGAAAATCACAGCTACAAGTACTTCTCAAATCTTCACTACTTTAGGAAAAACACGGAGGAAAGAGAACAACATATCCTTTGTATGTAAAATACTAGCTGTACCCGACATGTGTTGCAGTGCGACGCAAAGAAAAAAAGTGTTTTTCATTTTACGGTTTGTTTATTGAAGTGCTTCTGGATCCACAATATTTTTGGTTTTTCCATATGGTGCGTGCACAAACAAGACAGACGGCTTCCCGACACTTGAACATGCTACATATAGTTGTCCATGTGAGATTTTTCCAAATTTAGTCCACTCATTTGTAGTGATTGTCCCTGCCCCTTGTTGAGGGAGTCGCATCGAAATCTGCAAGCATTTGAACTCGAACACTAATGCTGCCCCCTCAGGATTTGCCTCTTCATCACATGGGTGCTGGGCTATTGCAAGCGTCTCTATCAGACTGCTGGAGACATTGAAAGGTGGCTACACTGTGCCACTGCGCCAGAGAGTGCGCCAAAGAGTACTATTAAGCCGCCTCCACAGTGCTTGTTATGAGATTGTAGAAGTCAGTGGTTGTTGAGAGTTCGTGGCAGTCAGTGCTAGCAGAGAGCTCGTAGAGGACAGTGTGTGTTAAGAGCTCGTGGTTGTTGTGAAGTTGGAGTAAGATGTTGTAGTAAAGAGTGTTGTTCCATGTCTTATGCAGTTATTTGATGGGAGAGATAGCAGATGTTATTGTAATGAGTGCATTTCGTCAATATATATGAAGGTAAAACTTACAATGTTCCTTTATTGGTTGTGTATCTGAAATAGTGTGTCACTACAGGTTCAGTCAACAAAGCATCTGGCTTGTGTTCTTGGATTAGAGTGTAATTGTGATTTTCTTGCGTAATTATAGTTTTTCTAAATTTCTTTTGTCACGTCGGTATAATTGGTATTTAAAAAATTCTTGTCTTGTTGGAAAAGAACCGTGCCAGATGTGGACGTTGAGTCACACTCCCACATACAGAACAGTTACATTTGTGCTTGGATTTTGTAGGTTTTTTAGTTGCTGGGGACTTAATTAATTAACTGTGTTTACGAAAATTTTCTTACATTGTTTGTTGCAGTCAGATAGCGTAATAATACTAGTCAGGGCCAACCGATTACGAGACACAGCGTAATCGGAGTTACAGCTACTAAAAAATCATTTTCAATCATAAATTTAAATAAGCCCCCATGCACGTGGCGACCGCTGCTTCGGATCGTCCCTTGGAATTTTTCTGATTGTGAAAATTGTAGACTGTAGTATTGTTGTAGTAATTTTGAGTTTAGTGATTGTAGTCTGTATTGAGTGTGTAGATTTGGTAATTAGCATTCTTCTAATGGTATTTTTCAAAATTTAATTTTTATTGCCTTGTATACGCGTTTGACAATTTTATGCAATTATTTCAATTGTTCGTTAATCGTGTTTGAGGGAGACATCTAGTGTGAATAGTATTGTTGGAGATAAAGAGTCATTGTGTGTAATTTTCGTACAGTGACGAATCTTTCGTATATTTTGTAAATGATTACGCGATCTATGAAAAAGGCGAAAATGATGAATAGTGAGAATAACGAAATTGTTGACATGGCGAACTCGCCAACACAGGAAAACAGTATGGTGGATGATGGAGTTGAAAACAATGTAATAAGTCGGGAAAATAGTCCAGAACCATTTCAAAATTTTTCTCAATCAGAAAATTTGCAGAATACGAGATTAATGACAGAAGATTCTGGAATAGTATCGAACACAGATAGCCTTATGGCTATGCAGAAGGAAGTTAGTTTTGAGGGAAATGTTAGGGGCGAAAGGAATTTCGAAAAAGTTAGTACGGAGCAGTTGATGAGTGCAATATTAAATTTGGGATCACAGTTACGATCTGAATTAAAAACAGAGATAGGAACAATTAAAACACAGATGGGAACAATGGAAACACGGTTTGGATCTGAATTAAAAACAGAGATAGGAACAATTAAAACAGAGATGGGAACTTTACGATCTGAATTAAAAACTGATATGGGAACAATGGAAACACGGATAGATTCACGAATAGGGACATGTTTCAAAAATATGAAAGATGAATTAAAGAAAGAAATCAGGGAAGAAGTACAACCGATTCTGAATTCTCACAATAATAGATTAATTGCAGTAGAAATCAGACAAAGGGAACAGGATAGAGAACAGGAAGAAAGAGATCGCGTGATAGTACAGAAATTTTCAGAGTTAAATTTACAACGTGCACAAGATAAGGCAGAAGTAATTGAAAGAATCGAGGAATTCGTACCAAATGACAGATTAAATAACCTAACACAACAATATGAACAGCTAGCTACGAAATGTGTCAATACTGAAACCCGAGTCGCGACACTTACGGAAGATGTAAACAAACAGAAAGAAAAAATAGGTGACTTATCGGAAAGAGTTGAGGAAATTTCAGATAAATTGACAAATCTTAGTTTACATGGGGACAGAGATTCGGATGATACAGCCCCATTACCATTTGCAGAAACCGAAGAGTATCAGAACATAAATAAGCATGTTTAGAATCAGGGAAAATTTAATGAACGGGTGAAAAGGGAATTTGAGGCATTACGGAAGCAAGTCAAGCAGATCGAAGGCGAAATTGTAGGAAAAGATAGCAGAAGAAATTTAGAATCACAGGTAGCAGAGGGGTTTGAAGAAAATAATTTGTTTCATTTACGAGAAGCAACAAGAGAGCGCCAGGCGCGCGAATTTAACAATAATCGACATTGGGACTGGGACAGACGCGGTAGGTCTTTGTCGCCACGAGGTGCAAACATTGACTATAAACACTTCTTAACTGTTCGGAAGATTAAGATATTTCGCAATTCAAAGGATGACATACATCCATGTTCATGGCTGGATCAATTTACGTACGCACTTCCGCCAGATGTGCCACTAAGTCACAAACTGGAAATTATGTGCAGCTATTAAGGTCCTCAGGGGATTCACTACTCTTAAGTGAATATGTGCCGTAGCGAGCATAGGGCCCCGAGCTGTAGTGGTGCTATTTCCCTTTTAGCTTTCTGTACCGCTGCCTACTCTTTTACTATTCTTTGCATCTGTCAAACCAGCTCTTCGACTATCAATCTATCTAGTGAGTAAGTAAATAATAACCTGATATGACTAATTGTACCTAAAAGTGATTTCGTAAATTACCATTTGGACTTACTGTATCTTCAGCAGCATTCATTCGTAGCTTAAATGAAATTTTACCTGTTTATCTTCGTGACAATATTACTTCTTATGTTGACGACATTATTATCGCTAAACGTTCTTGGAGTGAGCACAGCAAAATTTTGGACTCATTATTACGTATCTTTGCAAAAGTTGGCATTACAGTGAACTTGGAAAAATCTGGATTTGGTCGTTCTAAGGTGAAATTTGTCGGTCACATTATTGCTACAGAAGGTATTCTTCCTGATCCAGAGAAACTAGATGCTATTCAGTTCGCATTGACATTCTTTGTAAACGAAAATCGGTCGACAACTCCGTTTGGTTAGTTTGTATTCCTGATGAGTGGGTCAATAAGTTGATTTGGTATACGCATTTCAGTTATGCACACTTTGGTCCCCGAAAATGCTTTCACAAATTACGAGAAAATTGTTACTTCAGTAATATGGAAAAACGTATTCGATCTGTTCTTGCCAAATGTAAATTATGTCAAATGGCCAAGCTTCCAACGATTTCTCACAGAGCACCGTTGTTTCCCGTCATTCCAGCGAAATTAAAGGAGATGGCTGCAGTCGATTTGTTCGGTCCAGTGGTTCGTTCTACTAATGGTTTTGCGTACATTTTCGTAGCAGTGGAGTTGACGTCAAAATATGTATGTTTTACACCTTTACGTAAAGCAACAGCTCGTTCAGTATCTGACGCTTTCATCAAACATTTTCTTAAAGAAGTTGGTCATGTTGATAAGGTTATATCAGATAATGGATCACAGTTTCGTTCTAAAATTTGGCTTCGTACTCTACACCGTCGTAAAATTAAACCAATCTTCATTTCACTTTTTCACCCTCAATCTAACGCTTCAGAGAGATGGATGAAGGAAATCAATAAATTGTGCCGCCTTTATTGTCATCAGAATCACAGAACTTGGGATCAGTATCTTCATATTTTTCAAAACATTCTGAATGAACTTCCTAATGACTCAACTTCTTTACCGCCTCTATTGACATTAAAAAATAAAGCACCGACAAATCGCATATCTGAAATCGTTCCTTTTCCGCCTTCACGGAAACTACGGCATTCTGAAGTTGTGAACATGGCTCTACGAAATATTGCATCTGCGGCTGCTAGAAGAGAGAAATCAGCTAAACGTCCTGGTCGTTTAAAATTCTTGTCAGTTGGTCAGAAGGTGTTAATTAAGTCCCACCGTTTGTCTCATAAAGGAAAAGGCTTGTGTCGCAAATTTTTTCTGCTTTATAACGGTCCATATAGAATTCGCAAAATTATACATGATAACGCTGTTGAAGTAGAAACTCTTAAATCTCGACGCTCTAAAGGAATACATCATATATCAAACGTAAAAATTTTTGTGGAATGACATACTTGTGAAAAACTAACAGCTAGATGTAAACACGCAGAGAGTACAAGGATACCGCGCTGTGTTTTGGCGGCGGCACATACTCAAAGCAACAGTCAAGTCTGCGTGCCGCACAAGGCAGTCGTTGACCGCAAACAATTGCTTCCTACGTCACGCGCCTACAGCTGATCGAGCGCTCAGTGCGAATGCACTGACAGCCGTAAACAAATACACAATCTAATTTCTCCGATTAAATTCAGTATAAAGCTATAGTGACTTGATGAATTATGTTATTAACATTCAGTATTTTTCAGGATACGGTTCTATAAAATATTTAACACCTTCAGGTAAATTCTGTGTGTCTCCGACGTTAAGACGACCTGCTATCGAGAAAATTTCAGGAAGAATGTAATTTCGAAGAAGAAACTAATAAACTAAAAAAGGTAACTGTTAATTGAGTTCATATTTCAGGTAACAAATTTCCACTTAGGTACGTACTTTAGACGTAATTTGCTGCTTGCGATTACGTGATTCATACTTTGTGCTAATTTCATGTTCTATGGATTTACTTGTGAAGCGACGTGCTTGTATACATTTACTGATTTTGACAATTATTGATTAATGAACTGGGTTGTAACTTGTGTATATTATGCATCGCTTGGCTGCTATGCTTTTTCACTGATGTCCTATTTTTTTAATTATGTGCCTGCTGTGCTTAGTTATTTAAATTATAATTGTCACCTGATTTATTGTGCTGATATATATGTAAGTTATACTTTGTGATTTATCTGCTTGCGCCTTCATGTTTACTTATTAGGATGACACATGAACATTTAATTGCTTATGCTGATATGATGCTAATGACCTGTTTATTACGTAAGATATATGTTTGCTGCTTTTTGTATGGATTACATATTTACACATTTCTGTTTTGTTGCCATAACTGCTCTTTAATTTGGTGTATAGAAATGCTGATATACTGTGTATAAACATAGAGTTTAGGTCACACTATTGGATTAATTATAGATCGTTCGCTTGGCAGAGCCTCGTTGTAGGGATTGTGCTGCATCCACTTGTTGACATTCTGTTCTCCACTGGTATATTTACTCGCTATTGCTTGTTTTGCTTACGCTCAGTGCCTTATATTTTTAAGATAAGAAAATTAACTGCTATAATTCGACGAACGACATTAGTACAAGAAAGTCATTCAAGTCACATGAGCTAAAGTTTTATGGAAGCTGTATAAATTTATGCAAATAGGAAGGAGGCTAACGACATGACAGACCTGAAACTAGGTTTAGACCATTAACAATTATTAGACTGCATTTTTCGTAAGCAATTGAAATAGGAAGTGACACTTGACACAAAAAATACTCCACATGTTTGCCTCTGCTATGATTCTTGAAGTGGGTACACACTGTGAAATATTATGATCATTCACACTCCGTAATCGTACTTAATTACTGAGAGTTATTCGAACTAAGTCTGTTAGAGGTCAGGTATGCATTTCTTTTATTTAATGATGGACAAGGAACCAAAATGTATCTTATAATTTATAATGAGTAGAAAATTTGGGTCAGATGGATTACACAGAGGTTGTGTGTTGGCAATGTGTCTTCAGATTGTATGAGATGATGAGGTTTGCATTAGGATTTTATCTGTACTTGTTCAAGGAGACTGACTAGAGGAAAGAGTTGTTATGGAAGTGAAATGATATTGGTGCTGAGGTTTATATGTAGCGACGTATTATTGAGGTATTGAGAGTATATTAAGTTGTTGATTATTGGAGTTTTTGTGGACAAGAGGTAAGATAAATGATATTGATGATAAGAGTTATATGTATCGACGTATTGAAGAAGTATTAGTGACGTATTGAGATTATGTGATGCTGTTGATTATTGGAGTTTTGGTGTATAAGAGGTAAAGTAAGTGAGGAGCATATTTTTTTTGGTTGGTCTTATGGAACAAAGAGGATGAAAATAGCAGACTAGAACACTAAAATAGAAGGAAGATAGTCTATACACACACTTTGTTAAATCACTAAGCAGTATATACTTTTTTTTTTTGGAAAAAGGAAGTAATTGCATATCGTGGCTCACTGACAGTTGTTCAACAACAGTACATTTTGATCTGGCTTGGCAAACATTGGTCTTGACATGATGACTATGACATTGACTAACTATTATTGACTGTTATACATTGCTGCCAGTACTACTTGATACACATGATGAACATCAGATCTTGACAGAATTACATTTACACAATTAACACTATTTAATTACACAGTAGTATTTAATGTGAATGAAAGATGAGTGAGTGTGTTTTGTGTGTCTTCCTTTACTAATCCTACCCACCTATCTCCTAAATATTATTTTATTTATTTGTAGTGGCTTGCACTGACACCCATAAATATTATAGGTTTACTGGTATTTGTGTATTGTAATAGTTAATAGGACAATTATCTGATATCATTTGTGTGTTTGTTATGATTTTTATGTTACTGTAAAAGCATTTGTATGTGTATTCAAACTATTGTTCATGCCTGAACTGTCTGATTAGTGAAGATAAATATTCTGAACTGTTACCGGCACTTTTCAACATGATGTGTAACATTTAGTCATGTTTAATTTCTGCTGATGAACTGTGTGATCAGTGTTAGTGAATTTTGTCGAACTGCTTCTGCTGAGAGATGTGACTTTTTGCTGTTTGCACCTACTCAATATTGCTGGGTGCCACTGTTAGAACTGTTTCTACTGAAATGATGTTACTTCTTGCTGTCTGCACCTACTCAACATTGCTGGGTGCAACTGATGGACTGTTTCTGCTGAAATGATGTTGCTTGCTGGTGTCTGCACCTGCTCAATATTGCTGGGTGCCACTGATGAACTGTTTCTACTGAAATGAAGTCACTTGTTGCTGTCTGCACCTACTCAACATTGCTGGGTGCCTCTGATGAACTGTTTCTACTGAAGAGATGTCCCCTATTGCTGTGTGCACCTGATCAACATTGCTGATGCCACTAATGGACTGCTTCTACTGAAATGGTATCACTTGTTGGTGTCTGCACCTGCGCTCAACATTGCTGGGTGCAACTGATGAACTGCTTCTGCTGAAATTATGTCACTTGTTGCTGTCTGCACCTGCTCAACATTGCTGGGTGCAACTGATGGACTGCTCCTACTGAAATTATGTCACTTGTTGCTGTCTGCACCTGCTCAACATTGCTGGGTGCAACTGATGGACTGCTCCTACTGAAATGATGTTACTTCTTGCTGTCTGCACCTGCTCAACATTGCTGGGTGCAACTGATGGACTGCTTCTACTGAAATGGTGTCACTTGTTGCTGTCTGCACGTACTCAACATTGCTGGGTGCAACTGATGAACTGTTTTTACTGAAAAGATGTCCCTTGTTGCTGTCTGCACCTGCTCAACATTGCTGGGTGCAACTGATGAACTGTTTTTACTGAAATAAAGTCACTGGTTGGTGTCTGCACCTACTCAACATTGCTGGGTGCCACTGATGAACTGCTTCTACTGAATTAATGTGACTTGTTGCTGGGTGTACCTGCTAAACTTTACTGGGTGCAACTGATGGACTGCTCCTACTGAAAAGATGTCACCTGTTAGTATCTTTTTTTTGTATAAACTAATCATTGAAAGCATTTTATGTGAACATTTGTATAAATTGATTTTTTGTATATTGTGTAAACTATTATGTAAAGTCACATGTATGAAAAGAAGTTGTATTGCTTACTGTATTTCATATATTAGGTTAGTAAAAGGTCAGTGCAAAGCCAAAATTTTAACTAATTATGTGATGTTTAGGTATTAATATTATCTTTATTTTTGTCTGTATTATTGTGGACGAATTTGGTGGTATTTTCACCACCAATGCTGGCAAAAATACCATCAAATTCTGGCCTGTGGAGGAGGGGCATATGAAAGGTGGCTACACTGTGCCACTGCGCCAGAGAGTGCGCCAAAGAGTACTATTAAGCCGCCTCCACAGTGCGTGTTACGAGATCGTAGAAGTCAGTGCTTGTGAAGAGATCGTAGAGGACAGTTTTGTCGAGAGCTAGTGGTTGTTGTGAAGTTGGAGCAAGATGTTGTAGTAAAGAGTATAGTTCCATGTCTTATGCAGTTATTTGATGGGAGAGATAGCAGGTGTTATTGTAATGAGTGCATTCCGTCAATATATATGAAGGTAAAATTTATAATGTTCCTTTATTAGTTGTGTATCTGAAATAATGTGTCACTACAGGTTCAGTCAACAAAGCATCTGGCTCGTGTTCTTGTATTAGAGTGAATTTTGGTTTTCTTGCGTAATTATAGTTTTTCTAAATTTCTTTTGTCACGTCGGTATAATTGGTATTTAAGAATTCTTGTCTTGTTTGAGAAGAACCGTGCCAGATGTGGACGTTGAGTCACACTCCCACATACAGAACAGTTACTTTTGTGCTTATTGGTTTTGTTGGTTTTTTTAGTTGCTGGGGACTTAATTAATTAACTGTGTTTACGAAAATTTTCTTTCATTGTTTGTTGCAGTCAGATAGCGTAATAATACTAGTCAGGGCCAGCCGATTACGAGACTTACGTAATCGGACAGACAGCTACAAAAATCATTTTCAATTATATAAATTTAAATAAGCCCCCATGCACGCGCCACGTGCATGGGGGCTTATTTAAATTTATATAATTGAAAATGATTTTTGTAGCTGTCTGTCCGATTACGTAAGTCTCGTAATCGGCTGGCCCTGACTAGTATTATTACGCTATCTGACTGCAACAAACAATGAAAGAAAATTTTCGTAAACACAGTTAATTAATTAAGTCCCCAGCAACTAAAAAAACCAACAAAACCAATAAGCACAAAAGTAACTGTTCTGTATGTGGGAGTGTGACTCAACGTCCACATCTGGCACGGTTCTTCTCAAACAAGACAAGAATTCTTAAATACCAATTATACCGACGTGACAAAAGAAATTTAGAAAAACTATAATTACGCAAGAAAACCAAAATTCACTCTAATACAAGAACACGAGCCAGATGCTTTGTTGACTGAACCTGTAGTGACACATTATTTCAGATACACAACTAATAAAGGAACATTATAAATTTTACCTTCATATATATTGACGGAATGCACTCATTACAATAACACCTGCTATCTCTCCCATCAAATAACTGCATAAGACATGGAACTATACTCTTTACTACAACATCTTGCTCCAACTTCACAACAACCACGAGCTCTCGACAAAACTGTCCTCTACGATCTCTTCACAAGCACTGACTTCTACGATCTCGTAACACGCACTGTGGAGGCGGCTTAATAGTACTCTTTGGCGCACTCTCTGGCGCAGTGGCACAGTGTAGCCACCTTTCAACATCCTGCATGTCTATTTCTATTATACTGCTGCTGGCATCAGGCTAGGGTCACACTATGGAATCTCTTCTTGGTGTCCAGTACTTTTTTTGCCACGGCTTTCTGTAACTCTCTCCCCATCGCATTGTTCCTGTGATGTAATCGCTTCGCCATTTCAGTACGATAGACATTTTGCAGACGTCATAATATGACACTCGTGCTGGCGCTCAGTCATGCCGCCGGCCGGAGTGGCCGAGCGGTTAAACGTGCTACAGTCCGGAACCGCACGACCGCTACGGTCGCAGGTTCGAATCCTGCCTCGGGCATGGCTGTGTGTGATATCCTTAGGTTAGTTAGGTTTAAGTAGTTCTAAGTTCTATGGGACTTATGACCACAGCAGTTGAGTCCCATAGTGCTCAGAGCCATTTGAACCATTTGAAACTCAGTCATGCCTCTCCGTAACACGGCTGCTGGCATACTGCAAGTGTATCGTCGACATTGTTGGGGTATTTCTACGACTACCTTTCTATGAGAATGCTGTTGGAATTTAGCAACGGTCTCACCATGGAACCTCTTCTGGTTGCGAATAATTTGTCTCCGAGGCACAGTTGCTAACTTACTGTAACTCTCGTACCATCTTATTGTTGTTGAGGTCATTGGAATCACGGGCTGCGATTAGGAAATTTATATTTTCTGTTCGTTTGCTCTTAATAGCAACTTTCGTAAAGTTCTTGCTCAATTGATTTGAAATTTTGACGCAAAATAGCATTGGAATGTGCCTGCCATTTCTATACTTCCTTTAATACGTTTGCGAAATGTGTTGCGAATAGTAAAGTAATAGTAAAGAAGCGATAAAACAAAACGTCATGCCTGACGCGGCGTTTGCTCACACATCTCAATGTTTAAGACGCCATATCTCCTGAACCATGTGTTGTATAATGGTATAAATTCGTCAGCATATTTAGTGATGCATGTAGAGACTTAACGCAAAATATATTGCGAATAGAGTTAGTAGTAACGAAGTGATTCATTAAAACGTCATGCCTGATGCGGTAGTCTTACAGTAGGTACAGTGAAAATGTAAGCGATAACAGTTTTTCCTTTCATCATTTTGTGGGGAGTGTCAGCGAGTAAAACTTTCGTAATGGTTTGAAATTATAAATTACGCAAAGTTTGTTGCCAGTCGCTAAGCGCTCTCATATTTAAATAGTGGATGAATAAATCTGGCTGTTTTCGCGGTGACATCTCATTGTATGACGTCACATCTCGTGAACATTTTTGGGCTGGGAACCTTCGCGGTTGTACTCGGAACAGCTCACAAACGTTTCATCGCAATAGGGTGAATGGTTAATGCATAGAGGACAAACATATGAAGAAAAAGTCATTATTATTTATACAGATTGACTGACAGACTGTGTTTGTGTGAATTCCTAAGGGACCAAACTGCTGAGGTCATCGATTTCTAGTCTTACACGCAACTTAAACTAAGTTATGCTAAGAATAACAGACACACCCATGGCCGAAGGAGGACTCAACCTCCGATGAGAGGAGCCGCGCAATCCGTGCATGGCGCCTCAAGCCGCGCGGCCACTCCGCGCGGCTTCTGTAGTTTACGTTGACAGTACAGTAGTAAGCAACGTTGTCTGCTACACTCCATTTTTAATCTTTTTTTGTTCCATTTTTAACCCTTCTTTTTCTTTCCTTCTGGTAGCGCATGGTCGAACTCTCAGTACTTTGGTTGATACTTTGTTTAAGCTACATTCCGATTTTGGTACTTTAGTGAGAAACTATTGACTTTAACGTCTATATTTGTCGAATTACTGATTGTATTCACGTAACCTGTTCACATGATTGTTTACAGATGCTAGCGTTAACCTAAAAGTTATGCGAGATATACTTTTGCGCATGGGCTTTGACTGTCGAACTGCGCCTCTGCTGCAGAGCGGTGATAGTTCGCAGCGAAGTCCCCATCACTACCATTACCGCATCCCCTACCACACTATCCGTGTAGGTACGGACCAAACTGTTATAATTAAAGTGCAGCTACTCACAGAGGTCCAGTGTGGGCTGTAATTATCGTATGGCAGTGAAACTTGGTAGAGCCGGCCGGAGTGGCGGTGCTGTTCTAGGCGCTACAATCTGGAACTGCGCGACCGCTACGGTCGCAGGTTCGAATCCTGCCTCGGGCATGGATGTGTGTGATGTCCTTAGGTTAGTTAGGTTTAAGTAGTTCTAAGTTCTAGGGGACTGATGACCTCAGAAATTAAGTCCCATAGTGCTCAGAGTCATTTGAACCATTTTTGAAACTTGGTAGATATGTTAATGTGGAACAGATTTACGCTGAAAAACTTGGAGTTTTGGCCATCAGGTAAAATTCTGGCGCTGTGAATGCAAGAAAGACCTATAGGGATGTTTCCATATGTAATGGATTAGGAATGGTACGTGGGCAGAAAAGGTAAAATAAGTGAGAAAGGCGTAATATTGATTTTATTATCAACCACCGCTTACACAGTTTGTTCAATATAAGTACCGGAGACGTCGACGAGATGCATCCGCAAAACGACGTGCTAAACAGTTGCTCGTAGCAGTTCTGGTGGAATCTGAGCAACGTTTTACTGTATACTGGTCGTTAGATCAGGTACAGACCGAAATTGTCCCTGATAAATGTGTCTTTTACACATCTCCAGAGCCAATAGTCATATGGATTGAGATCATCGTGACACTGCACGAGCACTAGCACTACTCGGAGCACGTACTGCATGGTTAGTTGCAGCAACAGCAACATCGTCAATAACTTCCACTGCGATAGGACGCCTTCCTCTTCCAGGTGGCACATCAGGCTCATCCGTATTTTCGAGTTTCGTTGTCATCACCTTTAAATGATTTTGTGATATAGGGCCTCTCCTCAGATACTCTCTCAATGCTGCACTGTAATTACTGCTGTTCACGTAATACAGTTTCACTAACAGTGCACGGTCTCTCTTCTCGATTGCCATACTGTTATTCACGTTATGGCTTGTCAAATAACAGCGTGAATATGTTACCGACATACAAGCAGTGCACAGCGCCAGATTTGCATCTGATGGCGAAAAATGGAAGTAAATCTTTCCAGCGTAAACTGGTTCCGCATTAACGCATTAGCATATCTACCACGTTTCGCTGCCATACGATGATTACAGCTCACACTTCACTTCCATGAATAGCTACACTTTAACTATAACCACCCGGTACTTTGTGGGCACTCTATCTGACCGTCTTCATACTCTTGTAGTATGACGATCAGGTTTCGGACAAACCCTACACTCCCCAATGAAGAGATACCGACTCCATTAATACAGATTCCACTCCAGTTGTTCTCTTGTCCACTTTCTTTGCGCACCAATATGTTGGGAGGGGTTTCTACTGTTGTTCGTGATGGTCTCTTAGAGATCAAGTTGATCACTTGTGGGAAACTGTATACTGTCTCAGTTCAGAGATCTCCCCCATCTGGCAATGTGCAGCTCCGTTTCATGCTCCTCATGGTACCTGCGTACCATAATTTGTAGGTTATCTGTGGGTATTGTTGACCGCAGGCGACCACTATGAGACCTATCTTGATAGCGGTGGAATGTTTCAATCGCGTCACTGTAGTGTACACCAATGGGACGTGAATTTCCTGTACTGACAATCATCCTTACTGTCGGGAAAAAAAGGCATGTAAAGTCTAAGTTTGAAATGATGTATGTTGAGAGACTGAACAATGTGGGCCTACACCGGTGCAATGTTCCATTTAAGATTCGAGACACGTTGTCCTCTGATGAAGCGCACTGAGAATGCAGCTTTACTCTTACAGCCCTTAAACAGCGACTTCCTTTGATTATTGCCGACCGATTTGACCGAGCGGTTCTTGGCGCTTCAGTCTGGAACCGTGCGACCGCTACGGTTGCAGGTTCGAATCCTGCCACGGGCATGGATGTGTGTGATGTGCTTAGCTTAGTTAGGTTTAAGTAGTTATAAGTTCTAGGGGACTGATGACCTCAGATGTTAAGTCCCATAGTGCTCAGAGCCATTTGAACCTTTGAGTTTTGACTGAAAGAGTAGCGAAAAAAAGAAAAAAGAAATTCTGTCATTGCGTTGATGCAAAGTTATGAACCTTATTTTGAGCAATTTCGTTGATTTTCAAAACTACTTTCAAGTTCTCATGCATTCTTACAGTTTCTTTACGTTAGAAACTAACACTACAATGTCATTAGACGACGTTGAAATGGACGAATACATGTACAGATGAACAAGACGCTAAGAACTGAACAAATGGAGAGACTCCAGTCGAAACTTGTCATAAGACAGCTACAGTAAATAAGAAAGAAGAAGATACTAACACAGGGTGAAACAACGCGTTCTTTTGTAAGGGCTGTTAGTACAATTGTTATTAAAATTAAGTCCGGCATTACCCCTGCAACGTCATTGTTATCATTTTTAATTATCAGCGTCTATGATTCGGCTCATGAGCTATAGAAACAGTTAAAGAAACCAGTTAGATATAGAAACAGCCAACGACGCAAGATTCATTTTTTATTTAATTGATGATTAGTTTTCGGTTACCTAAAACCCATTTTCAATCATCCAGACAGACACAACAGCATTTTCTGAAATGACCAAGAACAGTGACAGAACGACATATACCCGTCACCAGTCATTGTTAAGCCGGACTTTGTTATTCGTATATGTATAATCGTGGCATAGTTTGTATGCCATTTCGGGAAATGCTGTTTTGTCTCTTTGGATGATTTAAAAATGGGTGCAGGTAACCTGAAACTAGTCATCAATTAAATAAAAAGAGCATCTTGCAACATTGGCTGTTTATATATCGAAATGGTTAACACAATTTTCTATAGTGATAATTAATCCATCATACCGTAAATCCCTTTAATGAAATGTTTTATGCCTGTACAAGCATTCTATTATGGCTTCTGCGCCATTCGCTAAAATAATTGATGAAAACTGAAGTGCACTCATTATGTTTCTGTTTCGTTTTCTTCTTACTTCTATAGTTTTCACATATACTCCATCAGATTTTCTAGCGTCGGAATGGGGCCACGATACTGGCGACTGAAGCAGCCACTGCGATATCAGGGCACACGAGGTAAGGTGAGGCTGTTTATACAGGAAACTATATGTGATTCAGCACACATATCACACATATCCTACTCTAATAATAATCAGACCTTTGGGACTGAATTACTTTTAGGTGCTCGATGTTGGTTAAAGAAACACAAAAGTACAAGTGACTTGAAGTCCACTGGCGGAAAGAAAATCAAAGCACCCAAAAATAACTAATATAGAGTAATGAAATTTCGGGAAGTGATTAACATTACAAAATCACAGGTTAATGTAAACGTGAGGTAAGCCATTGCAAATCTGAAATGGGATACATTAATAACCGGTGTAACCGCCAAAATGTTGAATGCAAGCAAGCAAATATGTATGTACTGTGTAATACGGGAGCCGAAAGTTATTTTGTCGGATGGAATTCCACGCCTGTTGCACTTGGTTGGTCAATACAGGAACAGTTAATTCCATTTGTGGATGACGCTGGCGTTGTCGTCCGGTGATGTCCCATACGTGCTCGACTGGAGACAGACCTGGTGATTGAGTAGGCCAAGAAAACATGTCGACGCCCCATAGAGCCTGTTGTGTTACAATTGCAGTATGTGGGCGAGCGGTATCCTGTTGGAAAACACCCCCTGGAATACTGTTCATGAATGGCAGCGCAGCAGATCGAATCACCAGACTGAAGAACAAATTTGCTGTCAGCGTGCTTGGGATAACCAAGAGAGTGCTCCTGCTGTCATATGAAATCGCACCCCAGGTCATAACTCCAGGTGTAGGTTCGGCGTGTCTGGCACACAGATAGGTTGGTTGCACGGCATCAACTGGTTTTCTCCTAACCAGCTCACTGTCTTCACTAGCACCGAGATAGAACAAGCTTTCGTCAAAGAACACAACAGACCTCCACCCTGACCCCCAATGAGCTCTCACTTGACACCACTGAAGTCGCAAATGGTGGTGGTTTGGGGACAGTGGAATGTACGCTACAGGGCGTCCCGCTCGGGGCTGTCCATGAAGTAACCGATTTGTAACAGTTCGTTGTGTCGTTATGGTGCTAACTACCGCTCAAATTGCTGCTGCAGATGCAGTACGATGAGAAAGAGCCATACACCGAGCACGACATTCTTCCTGCTCGGCAGTGCCACCTGTCCGCCTGGAGCCCGGTTTTCCTGCGACCGTACTCGTACATTAGCGTGACCACCGCTGCCAGCAATCATGTACAGTAGCTACATTCGTGCCAAGTGTAACGTCTCCTGGCGAAACACATATTATATGTGGCAAAAATGAAAAAAATAGTTGAACTGGATAATTGTAACTTTATTTCTGCGTGGACAATGATTGTGTGAACTTTATGTAAGGAAGAGAAACCATTATGTGTCATGTTTTATACTGTGTCGGCGAGTACTGAAACCGCCACAGACGATACTTATTAAATATCAAACAAAGATGAGAATATGTCAACCTATAAATAGTAGCGACCGAGCATTAAGGTCTCTGTCGTCTTTTTGGAGTTACGTGAGTAGGAAGGGCCTGTGACGCAATATTGTATGCTTGTGTAGCATTATTTTGTCAAGACTGAGAGAAGGACGCCATTAGGTATTGATTTGTAAAGGTGTGTAAGAATTTAATCTGTCTAAATGTTTTGAATAGAGTTACTTAGTGAAAACATGCATTATGATTTGTAATAAGCTTGCCTGGTATTTTATCCCATCCTTTTAAGACATTTTCAGCTATTTAAATATTATTCGTGGTGCAGAGCTGCGCTACGAACGAACGAGCCGCTGCCGCGGCGCATTCAAACTGCATTAAATGAAACCAATCACACCGAAAAGAAGCGGATAGGTAATAGTGAACTAAAATTATTTCTTTCAGCTTTCGGGATTGCAGGGCAGAGCAGCAGATTTTATGATGTGTTTTAAAGGTGGACGCGGACCGCGGCCGGCCGCGGTGGTCGTGCGGTTCTAGGTGCTCCAGTCCGGAGCCGCGCTGCTGCTACGGTCGCAGCATGGATGTGTGTGATGTCCTTAGGTTAGTTAGGTTTAATTAGTTCTAAGTTCTAGGGGACTGATGACCACAGCAGTTGAGTCCCATAGTGCTCAGATCCATTTGAACCATTTTGAGCGGACTGCGGATGATATATTATTAACAGTGCAAAAAGATAATTTACCTTCACGACAAAAAAGAAATCTTGCTGTGCGTAGTTCTGGTCTGGCAAACATTATAGTAAAAACATTTTTTCTCTGATAATAGTCTCATGTTCTCGTGTTAGTCGTGGTACTTACTGGTCTTTTACTGTTAATAAAAGTCCACTGCAAAATTTTGATATTGAACAGACATTGCGCACTGTAACCTCAGTATTGATAACGAACTAATTTTCAGTAACCTTTTCAATAACTATGAAATAAGGAAGATATGATGAACTTTATAGCAAGTTACAGTAACAAAACAATGTTCTTTTTATAGAAAGACAGATCCAGAATAATAAGAACATAATATATTTTGTTTTGTTGAAAATTAATGATCCAAAGAAAGTCACAGCACAGCACCTCTCAAAGTATTTCAGGGCTCTTTTCGTAGCAACACATTTTATCTCATATATTAGTTGTTACGCGAGCAATAACAAAGCAGAGACGGCGAAACAAATCTTTCTGAAATATTTCGCAGAAGGAATGGTGTCTCTGCCGCATTAGAGACATTCTTGACTGACATCAACTCACCAAACTCAGTCTCATGGTGTTTGATGCTAATGACCGGTACACCGTGTGTTTGAAGTAAGCCTGCTTTGCATCCTCATACTGGCGCTATTAGCGCCACTCTTATGAACTGGCTCGAAATCTGATTAAATATCTTTTTTTTTTTTTTTTTTTACGTCAGTGTAGTTTGCAACGCTAATGACACGCTTCCACGAACCAGTCCACTAGCTAAGTCTGATCTAAGGTGGAGGTAGAGCCTGGGGACGGTCGACAGTGAGGGTGCTGCGGCTCGTGGAAGCCACTTCCTGTCGCCTGTGGCCTGCATAACGGGTGACGTTCCGCTCACCGATACACGGCGGGCCTCATTGCCAGCGCGTCCAATAAGAGACCCAGCAATTAGGGGACCGCGTGAGCGCCGTCACTCACCCTGCTCTGTCTCCTTTCTCGAAAGGGTGGGCGCCGTGGCCGAACCCGTGGCTCGCTTCACCATTCGCGTGGGACGCCAGAATAGCTTGCTGCACCGCTCGAGGTGGCGCAGTGGTTAGTACGCTGGACTCGCATTCGCGAGGACAACGCTTCAAACACGCGTCTGGGCATCCAGATTTAGGTTTACCGTGATTTCCCAAAACGCTCTAGGCAAATGGTGGGGTGGTTCCTTTGAAACGGCACGGCCGATTTTCTTCCACATCCTTGACACAATCCGAGCTTGTGCTCCGTCTCTAATGATCTCGATGTCGACGGGACATTAAACCCAATCTTCCTTCCTTCCTTCCACCTTGTTACAATACTACTCCAGAGCGTGGCTTCCTACACCCACAGCAATATCGGTGAAGAATATCAATAAATTGATGTGTTTTTGGAGACGGTCCGCCTTGAGCAAAACACATTTTATATCTTTTCTTTTATTTCCCAGCCCTGTTTCGATGAAATGTCAGCATCATCAGTGGGCTTTTACGATCTTTCTTGTTACCAAATGCTGTGGTTTTCCTGGGTTTCAAATGTTCATATGTGTGTGAATGCCTAAGGGACCAAACTGCTTAGGTCATCGTTCCCTAGACTTACACACTACTTAAACTAACTTAAACTAACTTATGCTAAGAACAACACACACGCTCATGCCTGAGGTAGGACTCGAACCTCCGGCGGGAGTGGCCGCGCAGTCCGTGACGTGAGGCCTCCCACCGCGCAGCCTTGGGTTTCTATGTTTCTTATTGCAGCAGTTGTGATTCACAGTTTGTCATTTATTCTGGTTTCCCCATTAAATTTACTGTGAAACCTTGCACCAAGGAACTTATACTTTTATTAGTTCCCACTGTAAAATATTGGTAGATACACGTGTCACCAACAGCCGTGCGACTTATTTTATTCAAACTAGCATCTAACAAGGAGAGGCAAGGCCCTGCGACCCACGGATTTCGACGAGCCTCGGCGTACTATTCAGGGACAACTCTAAAATGACAGCTGTGAAAGGGTTTCATCAATTACACTTTCGAAGTCTAACAATGGGTTTCGGACCAGATAGAATAGTTAGAAAAGTCCGAAACAAGGAAATCGGAACCCACAGTTTCCGCGAAACTGACGGCTTAGTAAATTCAGTCCGTTGCAGATATAAGGACGAAGGTACTTGTAAATGAAGTCTGTGCCCATCTTGCATAAGATTTGTATTTAGATCACAGTCAACTTATGTGCTCGTGTGTTCGAATTCTACTTTTTGCATTCTTATTTGCACCTTGGCAGGCGAATGAAAGCTGTAAAGCAACTTGCTACAGAAGAATTCTGAAGATCAGATGGGTAGATAACGTAAATAATGAGGAGGTACTGAATAGAATTGTGGAGAAGATAAATTTGTGGCACAACTTGACTAGATGAAGGTATTGGTTGGTAGAACATGTTCTGAGGCATCAAGGGGCCACCAATTTAGTACTGGAGGACAGCGTGGGGGATAAAAATCATAGAGGGAGACTAAGAAATGAGTACACTAAGCAGATTCAGAAGGATGTAGGTTGCAGTAGGTACTGGGAAATGAAGAAGCTTGCACAGGATAGAGTAGCATGGAGAGCTAGATCAAACCAGTCTCTGGACTGGAGACAACAACAACAACAAAGCAACTTAAGTGTCGTTGTTTTTTAAGCAATTTACGTTGTCAGTCAAAGAAGACTGTGTATATTGAAAACAAACCAAACCATTGATTTGTGCAGAAATACTCTCAAAAAATTTCAAGATGTCTTAGTTTGGAATATCGTTACTGGTGATGTATCTGGGATTCGTTGTTACGGTCCTGAAAAGAAGTCAGTCGGCTGAACGGGTCTTTCGAACAGAACCTAAGGCTGACGAAATCGTAGTGCTGATGAGAAGATGATTGTTAATTTTTTTCTAGAACGGTCCATATTTTTGCTATAGACGAATAGCTACTGCTGGCCATCACACAAATATCTGCAAATTTTAGAAAAAGATCGTGAAAAAATAATTTCCATAGAGCAAAACTAACAACTGAGTATCTTCATGTCCTAAATGTCTGCGCCATGGACCACAACCACACAACCTTAACCTAGTACCTTGTGAGTTCTTTTGTCTCTAAAAATTAAATATAAAAATGTGTGTAATCATTTTTTTCAGCCCTGAATGGGGCTGTGGAACAGTATAAAAACCTGGTTTCTGTGTCTAGGAAAGAGTGGCGTCATTGCTATAAGGGCTGGTTTCATCAGATACAAAAATGTGTAGTTGTTAAAGAGAAACATTTTGGAAAAGAAGAAAATCATTAAAATTTTTAAAACTACTCCCCGTTCGATTTTTAAAAATTTTCTACGACTTCCTTGAAATTTGTCGGGTCAGATTTGTCTCGTGTGTTCCTACATGTCTAGAGGAAAAGGATGAGGAGGAGAGTAGTGTTTAACGTCCCGTCGAGAACGAGGTCATTAGAGACGGAGCCCAAACTCGTATTAGGGAAGGATGGAGGAGGAAGTCGACCGCCATGCCCTTTCGAAGGAAGCGATTTAGAGAAATCACGGAAAACCTAAATCTGTATGACCGGACGCGGCTTTGAGCCGTCGTCCTCCCGGATGCGAGTCCAGTGTGCTAAACACTAGCCACATCGATCGGTTCCTACACTCCTCACTGAACGTCCCAAAATTTCACCGTGTCAGTTCCTTCTTTCCTTGTCTTTCAAAATATGTAGCAACTTGGTACATGGTGCTCCCTGGCGAAATCAAATCTGTTTCCGTATTCAGCAGTGTTATCCACTCTGCAAACTGCAGTCTGCTCCAGCGATGCTCGTCCACGTTAAACCTCTAACAGTGCGTTATCAGTTTCGTTGGAGCCCAGACATGGAGCAATAGAGATATGTGCTCCACATTTATCAAGCAGACAGCAAGCAAAGCTGTGGAAGGAAGTATCGTGTGAAATGACAATATTATCTCGGGAGCAGTCTCGAAGTTACGGAAACTGCTTTCGCCTAGAAAGCCTGGAAGATCACAGCCTCTGACCAAGTTGTCTGAAGTTTAGAACGAAACGTTGAGAGCTATAAAGGGTGATTCAGTTTCCCCTACCCCTGTCGTTTTATGCAACCCGCAAAATATATTTGGTTCTTATTAAGGGGATGTGGACGGGAACGGCCCGTGTTTTTATGCTTCGCTTTCGGTGCGCGCTACCTGTGACCTGCAATGCGGAGGAAGTTGCGGTTTTGTATCAACACTGAATGACATTGAAGCTGTACAAAGAAATTTATTAAATTGTCAGTTATAGTTTAAGAATTATAACATTTTGTCTAATAGATCGTTTTATAATACTCATTTCACTTCTGGTACTATTTTCTGGTGCATCATCAGTCTAACAGCATTCATACTGTGGCAGGCTGCTGTCATCATTCGTAGGAACACATTATGCCTCTCGTTTTGTAGTTTGTAGTGCACCTGAGGAAACAGAAAAATCTTTATTATACCACACAATTATTTTGTTCAGAAATTACCGCTAAAATTGTATGCACAGTGACAAACATAGAAATTTTCTGCAATGTATTAGACAAAATACAATGAGACTATTCCATTCTTCACTTGGGAGAAATTTAGTGAACATAGCTCAAACCATAGTGAAGATATATGTACCTAAAGTTCGGATAATGTAGTTTCGAGAAAATGAGAAAAGACTGTTCACAGTGCTTTTGACTCACAGAATGTCTCTTTCAGAACATTCCAACTGCATATTCTTGCTGGCCAGCTCTACACTTTTTCAGGAGTCGTTTCCTTACTCTGTACTCTTCAGTGGTGGCCTCTGCAGCCTTTCAACCTCAAATACTCACTAACTGTATATGGCAGTCGGAGGAACTATTATATTATTTCCTGGTTAGATGACCAATCTGTCCGCTATTTTTGTCCTGCCAATTGCACCATCATTGAAAAAGATGACAGCAACCATCACACCTATTTTGAGTACCATCCTCCCAACAAACTCTGTTTTTGGTACTTGTTGCCACACGCAGCTGTTGAAACTCTTATGTTATGCTTCTGTGTGTGGCCATGTAAACATCTGCTAAATAATTTTGTATCTGCGAAGTTCCTGTATATTGACTTTATTGTTTGCATGACTGTAGCTGTGTGACAGTGAACTGAAAGGAGACTTTTGTTCAAAGAGAGTTTAACAACAAATAAACAATTTGAAAGTTGATAGTGTACACATTTTTGGAAACGGGAGAAATTTGTATTTCTGATGGAGATAATTTTTTTTTCTATTTTTCAGTCATTTACACGTCCAGGTCCCCTTAAAGACGCCCGAGATTTTCATATTGTCTCGCTCGCTACGCGCAAACTATTAGTCCTTCCTTTTTGTATGAAATCTAATGTAGTTAAATTTTGTATTGGGGTACGTTTTCACTGGTTTCCATAGTTCTCGAGTTATTCAAGAAAAACAAAAGAAAGTGACCTTCAAATACACCTCGATCCCACACTCATTCCACACCAGTCACGATTTCAAGTATATTCTCCGTGGCCCTCCTTCCTATTAATGTACACAAATATTTCAGACTACACGAACTATTCTCGATACTCAATCTTTTTTGGTCTCATTCATTGTGCTATTACAATACCAGCATAATCGGCTAGTTCGTCAACATTATTGATTTAAACATGCTCATGAAGTTAATGAACGAAAAACAACTTTAGTAAATGTTACGCTAAAACTAATTACGTTGACAGTTCGAGCAAATCTTAGCTCTTACGAGCGCAGTAGTCTCGTAGTAATAAGTCCAGACGAATTGCTTATTTTGTGCTGTGAGAATTAACAAAATTGTTAGATATAATTTACACAAACGTCGTCAATTTTACAATTTGTAAGTGCTCGACTAAGCCGGTGGCATAATAAGGCTAGTCAGTGAAGACCAAAAAACATCGAATGTGGGAAATATTTCGTGCAGTCACAAGTATTGACATGAGCAATAGAAGCCCTGAGCGGTGAGGGCCGAGTGTAGGAGTAGGGATGCAACTGACAGTCACGTTTGTGAAAACGTATTCCAGAACTAAATTTAAGTACATTTAATTTCCTGCTAAATGGTCCTTTTCATTTTTTTTCTCTAGGACTAGTAGTTTGCGCCTGGAGAGCGAGAGAATGTGAAAATCTCGAGCGTGGTTTATGAAAGCCAGCTATAGCATTGTGGGCTGCGTAAAACGATAACGATAGGGAGAGCTGAATCACCCTGTATATTCTCTCACCCTGTATATTCTCTCACTCACTCACTCACACACACACACACACACACACACACACACACACACACACACACACACACACACTCCGTTACAGTCACCAACACTTAACAGACACACTTACATACACGGCTCTCGTATTTCGCGACTGAATGGCGCCTGCAGGTGCGTAGGATAGGGAGCTCCTAGCTGTTCATGCCATACGACTATACTTTACCTTTTTTTATTGAGATGCAGGCAATTAGGC
Source organism: Schistocerca piceifrons (assembly GCF_021461385.2). NCBI lineage: Eukaryota > Metazoa > Arthropoda > Insecta > Orthoptera > Acrididae > Schistocerca > Schistocerca piceifrons. The sequence goes on from NC_060140.1 coordinate 413,082,501, forward strand.
CGTAAGTTTCGCTTACGCATTTATAGCTGTCTGCCAGTGGAAACCTCTGGAACAGCAGTTTATGTCACAGGACATGCTCCTGCCGACAGAATGTAATAGACCGATAAACGGTTTGCCTGTGTACCGCTTTCATTGCATTGAATGTGGCAGGCGGGGAGAGAACAGACCCCGGCACGTGCAAGTCCATTACGGAAGAGCGACTGCAGTCCGACCACAATATCCGCCCACGGCCCACGGCTGGTTGGGCCCAGAGCTATCCCTCGCTGCCGGTGGGCGCGGCACAGTTACCACGAGAAATGGGGCGCAAACCCACCACTGCATTTGCTCGCATGACAGCAGCAGCCGCAACACGCAGACACACACATACACAAACGTATACTCGCACTCTGGCTGGAACCGTACGTCGCTGGGGACTGGACTCGGAGAGAGTTGCACAGCCCAGCGCACCAGTTTCACACTCTCAACTTATCGCTTCGCTCACCGTGCCGCCGTACTAACCACGCTACTTAAGTACAAACAACATTGCGGCTTCCGTCTGCGCGCTGTGAGAGGTTTTATTAGTCTGTCACTTTCACCGACGTGACTGCCTGAGCGCGAAAAGTGAGTTTGCTTTTGTAGTGGAATTACGTATGAAACGCGGAGAAATTCTATATTTAATATTTCGTCGGTATTGTTACAGTTCTGTTATCGTATCAGTTAAATGCTACTATATTAGAAAACTATCTGATCACATGCCGCTATCTGGGCACTTATTTACCATGGCCGGTGCAGGTGTACATATCTCTCTCTCCCATCTGGTGCAGATGGGGGCTACCCTGCAGTCGACTGACGATGCGCACCAAGCGATTGGTAACTTGTGTGATAGTCAGGTTTTTTATCTTTTTTTCACCAGATATGTTTAGTGGAAACTTTGTGTTGGAGGAGGGCGCATACAAGACTTCAGATGTAGTTAGCGCTTTGATCTATTTATGACGGAAATTTCATTACTCGATTTGCATAATGTTTATGTGTGATACTCAAACGTTGGAAATTTGTCTTATTACGAAAAAGGATCATTGTAAAATGGAAGTGAGTGTTTTAAGCGATCTATTTGACTCCTGTAAACTGTTAAACAATTAATTTGACTGGGTTGTGCAAATGGACTATTTCACTCTATTTTTGATATCGAAATTTTACCATCCTTTCCTTTGTTTCCAGCATTAGCCAATACGAATACGGTATTCTGAGGAGAGATGCAAACCTTCATCTTCATGTTTGGAGACGTTGGTTCACACAGACATGCATGGAGTGGCTTCCTGGGAGCGACAGAGACAGAAAGCAGGTCTGGAATTTGCCATCTACAGAATGCTGCCACTTGATGCTTTGTTTGGGGGCCGCGAGATCAAAGGAGGCCGAAATCCGGTCTGTGGTCTATGGTATCTGTAATTAGGACATTGGGCTGTTTTTACCTGTGTGGCGGCACCCTGACAATAGACACAGACGCGGGAGACCCCAAACAGTGGCTACTATATCGCGCTTCATTCCATTCCCTTGTGATTACAGTTATTATCTCATAGGGAGCAAAGGTGGGGTGTGCAGTCATGATGTCTACCTAAGTGGTGGAATCCAGTCTCTCAGAAACTGATTAAATAAAGAATATGGATCAATACAGTATTGACTGTGATTTGAATTTCGTCTTGTGAGATCCTTCTTCTCCAGCATAGAGTGAGTGTTTTTGCTATCAGTTTTTTTTTTGGAGCAGTGGACAGGGAGGGTGCATGGGGTAAAGGGGGGGGGGGGTCGAATGTTCTCTGTTGGTGGCACTGTGCACTAGCTTATTTGATGTCTGCATGTCAAGGTGAGTGCACACAGGAAAATTTTCCAGAAAAACGATACCTTCAATCTGCAGCTGTATAATTACGTAATTAGGACATGTAGTTGCTGGATACGAGTTTTTATCACCAAATAAAAGTGAGATTCAGCCCCTGCAAATTGAATTTTATAAATAAACAGTTTCTGCTATGTTATATAATTGAAATTCTTGTAGTGAGTTCCTTTCTCTCCAGCACAGACGACAGCTTAGAGCTCATGGCGGAAATCAGTCTCAGTCAGGAATTTGCCTTGGAAGAACAGAGTTCTCGCATGCCTCAGAATTCCACAGGCATGTACTGGGCAAACGCTGTTTTGTTTGCAGTATGGTCTGACTGCGACTGACAGCGAGTGCAGACCCAGCAACAGTTGAGAAGAAACAGAGAAAGAGAGCGTGTTTCGACAGGAGTTTCTCAGATGCTTTTGTCTGGGGATTAGCATGACATCCAGTTTTTCAGTCATGGGGTCCGAGTGGACACCTGTGTGTAACACGACTGCTTCTCAGGCTCTCGTCCGTGCATCCTGACTCCAGGCAGTCTACATGGCTAGCGTTCTGTGTGGTCCAGTGGACAGCACATACTTCATGTTCAAACAGCATAATAACGTACGATGGGTGTTTCATGATAGTATTCCTTACATGATCAGAATAAAAAACGCGATCTACTTAATTCCTTCTATAGAAACCCTGCATCTTCCCAAACAGCAGAGAATATTGAGAAAGAGAAATCCAACGCCTGCAAACTGAACTTTTTATAAATAAACAATATACACTCTGCTTTTTAATTGAATTTCCTGTGATGTGATCCTTCCCCCAAATCACACAGCTGCCAATTTCCAAGTAGGGGACAGAGAGAGATTTACCAGAGGGGGAGGGGTTAATTAATTGATCACTTGAATTAAGTAGTCAATCAAATTGATAGAGTGAAAAGGGGCTATTCGAATAACTCAGGCTTGAAAGTGTACCTTTTACAGCGAGGGGGAGAGGGGAGTGTAGGAGGTTTCCTGAGAGTTTTGGGGGGAGCGAGAGAGGTGGGGGAACAATAGGTTAAGGACCTGTCAATCAAAATGAAGAATTATCGCGAGGGGGTCATAACCTGTCAACCAAAAGAGAACAATAGGTTTGCCCCTGAGTTATACTTACCCTGGTGTAGGCAACCTGCACTAATAAATTGTTTTCATGCCCCTGTTGCCCTACTACTAATGCCATGTGGTCATCCGGAGACCAGTCTTCTTGTGACTGTACATTCTTGTGACCGCTGCTGCCAGCAATCACGTACAGTAGCCATATTTATGCCAAGTCTTTCGCTAGTATCACACAAGAAACATCCAGCTTCTCGTAGCCCTATTACACAACCTCATTCAAACTCAGTTGGGTGTTGATAATGACATCTTTGTTGCCTTAAAGGCTTTCTTGATGATCACCAACTCATAACGCCCAATCTCAGAGGTAAGAAAAATGGTTACGACCATTATAGCGCCTATTTAAAGCAAATCTCATTTGCATCCTCATAGTGCCCCTCTTACCACCACTCTCATGTGACTGGCGCGAAATTTGAATAGACATCTTCTTTCGGATATAGGAACACACCTACTAACTTTTGTTTATGTCACACAACTCCTTCTTCATATTGCGATTTTTTTCCACCAGTGTATATATCCAAGGCTTGTTCATCAAGGAGAATGATACAATTAAATTGTACACAAAATCATTAAGGCTTAATTCTACTGGTAAAGTGTTGCAAGGCACCTAGAAATTATTTTACATATGCTAGTCAGCCCAAGTATGTATCACAGTCAGAAACAAATCGTCTTTACACCTGCAACATATTACCTGCATATTACCTGTTATTTTCCACCCAACATACTGGGTCGGACCCTTGCAAAGTTACCTTCAATAAAAAGCGTTTGCAGATGGTAGGCACTCTGGTCATGTTGATATGCCAAATGCACTCCAAGCGTGGGCAGATGTATGGACGAGTGGTGTACTAGCTGAAACTGCTTTTTTGCGAAGTTTGGATTACGTGGTGCCACGTTTCTCTAAGCACCATCGGAACACTTCACCATTTAGTCAGTAATTCATGTATGAGATCACGATCGTCGAAGACATTTGGGTTTCGCACTATGTAGCGTTTTACTGCTCAAGGGTGCACTATACCAGTCAAATTATGATAGAAGCCTTACTTTAATACCTCGAGTTTTGTATAATGGAGAGATTTACTGTTGAGAAAAAATCCAGGAGTGCATGTTGTGGTAATACTTTGCTTCCTTGCATACATGTCTCACGAAATTTGTTACTTATTTATTTATTGCTTATTTAGCCTGACCAGATTAGGGCTTTCAGACTTTCTTTTACATCTGAACATGAACACCACATACCAAAGAAATTAGAAAAACATTCACAGGAATAATAATAATAATTGACCCTAATAACGATATTAATAATTTAAAATAATTATAACAAGGAAAATAATAGTTGACACTAATAATAATAATGATAGTAATTGAAAAGTGGATTAAGAATGATAATAGATTAGTTTAGCAAATTTGAATCCATGTTTAGCATCGTACACTGAAGCGCCTAAGAAACTGGTACAAGCATGTGTACTCAAATATATACGGTGCTGCAGTCGGCAACGCCTCTATAGGACAAGTGTCTGGCGCAGTTTTTATGTCAGTTCCTGCTACTACAGTTGCAAGACATCAAGATTCAAGTGAGTTTGAACGTGGTGTTACAGTCGGCGCAGGAGCGATGGGACACGGCATCTCCGAGGTAGCGATGAAATGGGGATTTACCTGTACGACCATTCCACGAGTGCGTCGTGAATATTAGGAATCCGGTAAAACATCAAATCTCCGACATTGCTGCGGCCGGCAAAATGTCCTGCAAGAACGGGACCAAGGACGACTGAAGTGAATCGTTCAACGTGACAGAAGTGCAACCCTTCAGCAGATTCCTGCAGGTTTCAATGCTGGGCCATCAGAAAGTGTCACCTTCGAACTATTCAACGAAACATCATCGATATGGGCTTTTGAAGACTGAGGCCCACTCGTGTACCCTTTATGCCCCGCCTGGGCCCGTTAACACCGACATTGGACTGTTCATGACTGGAAAAATGTTGCCAAGTCGGACGAGTCTCTTTTCAGATTGTATCGAGAGGGTGGACGTGTACGGGTTTGGAGACAACCTCATGAGTCTGTGGACCCTGCATGTCAGTAGGAGACTGTTTCAGCTGGTGGAGGCTCTGTAATGGTGTGGGGTGTGTGCAGTAGAAGTGATATGAGACTCTTGATACGCATAAATACGACCCTGACAAGTGACACGTACATAAGCATCCTGCCTGATCGTCTGCATCCATTCATGTGCATTGTGTATTCCGTCGGACTTGTGCAATTCCAGTAGAATAATGTGATATCCCACACGTCCAGAATTGCTACAGAATGGCCCCAGGAACATTCTTCTGCGTTTGCCGGCCGAGGTGACCGAGCGGTTTTAGGCGCTACAGTCTGGAACCGCGCGACCGCTACGGTCGCAGGTTCGAATCCTGCCTCGGGCATGGATGCGTGTGATGTCCTTAGGTTAGTTCTAAGTTCTAGGGGACTGATGACCTCAGAAGTTATGTCCCATAGTGCTCAGAGCCATTTGAACCATTTTCTTCTGTGTTTAAACACCTCCGCTGGCCACCAAACTCCCCAGACAGGAACATTACTGAGTATATCTGGGATGCCTTGCAATGTGCTGTTCAGAAGAGACCTCCAGCCCCGTCGTACTCTTACGGATTTATGGACAGCCCTGCAGAATGGTATCAGTTCCTTCCAGCACTACTTCAGACATTAATCGAGTCCACATCACGTTGTTTTGCGGTTCTTCCGCGTGCTTGCAGGTACCTTACACGATATTAGGCAGGTGTACCAGTTTCTATGGCTCTTCAGTGTAGAAATGGGAGGATTGAAGGTGTAAGAGGAGACTGAAATGACAGTCGCTGTGGCTGTTAGAAATGAACACAAAATTTAAATAGAGAACTCTGCCAACTTGGGCGAGGGTAACTGTGGGGAAGGGGATTGCAGAGAGTGAGCTGCAGACTAGTACCTGGGAGAGGTGGCTGTTGTGATATAAGATGGACTATTAACTCTCATTTGAAGTTTGTAAGAAATTTATTTTCTCTGATATTTTTGAAAAAGATCATTGCAAAGTCGGGTTCCTGATACAGAAAATGATTTAGAGAACATGACACTGTTATGAGATGGTACAAAAAGGATTTTACTTTGTTGAGAACGAGTATTTATGCTGTGCTGTTCAGATAGTAGCGTAAGAATTGAAAATTAATAAGAAGGCGTGCAAAGACCGAGAAGACGATAGAGTAAACACAAATTACGATTGTCTCTATTCTTATCATCACACAGCTATGATAATTGCTGATAGGCATGAGTAATATGGTCGAAATAGCATACGCAAATGTGTCACATGCAAGTATTCGTCGTCAGCTCTAGCCTGCGTGAATTTTCGTATGAAAGATCACCAAAGTCAAGTGTGGAAACTGTTTGTGAGTCTATGAGCTTCTTTTTAAGCCCGAAAGGAAATACTTTTTTATTTCTGTTAAGTGAACGAAGTCACACTGACATCTTCTTACAGACTAGTTGTTTGTTCAGTTAGGCCTAGTGATGGTCCAGAATTAACATCAACTTCTTTACAGAAGAGGAAAGTGTTACTTCTGTTCCGTTTAGGATGAAAGGTGGAAGAGATTCTCTGAAATCTGTGGTAATAAGTCCTTTGTGAGCAACTAAGATAGGTTGTGTTTTAGGTTGGTTAAGTTTCACACCTGTGTTCTGCAACAACTGAGATAAGGCAAGTAAAGCAGCTTTTACAAGCTGGATGGCTGTGCACAAGTTTGTTGAACTTGCATTTAGGTATAACTGAAGGCCGTCAGCACATAAGCGTTATTTGCAAGATTACACATCATTAACATATAATGAGAAAAGTAATGGGCCCAATGCCGATCCTTGTGGTCCCCAGATACTATATCCCCCATTTTAAACTTTTAATTTCGATCATTACATACTGTTGGCGGAACTTAAGACAAGTGGTCACAACGAGGAATAACTTATATATTCTTTCTGTGCGAATGGAGCAGGATGGATGTTGATGCGCTCTCTGCCACAAACCATAAGGTGGTATGCTGGAGTTATGAAACTTATTTCTCCATACAGTCCTCATATATAGACACAAGGATCGTCTGAATTGGATCTCAGATACCCTTTAACTTCCTAAAAATGTATGTAGATCACATAGGCAGTTAGAAAAGGCAAGTTTGCACAGTAAATAAATGTAAATGTCGTGTGACTAGGGTCTCCCGTCGGGTAGACCGTTCATCGGGTGCAAGTATTTCGATTTGCACAGAGTCCATGTGGAAATCTCATATCATGCAGATACTATAACAAAGCTTTCTTTGACCATTGCCCTGGAGAAATGCAATTCTACATCCACCTATATTCTTGCCATAAAAAATATTTCTGTACTTGCTACATTACAGTTTTGTCAATCGTTCTACTGAGTGGAGGATACATTGCCGAGGAGAAATGTGAATCTACAGCCACCTATATTCTTGCCATAAAAAATGTTTCTATGTTTGCCACATTACAGTTTTGGCAATCGTTCTACTGGGTGGAGGATACTTAGTATGTATTTTCTGTTGATATTACTACGAAACACCTGTATGGATATGCTAAAACAGGATAGTTACATTGTAAGTAAATGTACATGTTGGTGGTGTCTTAAGAAAAATCTTGTGATGAATTGCTTGTACTTACACAGATCACTATTAAAGAAATTATTTCTATGTTTCTGGAGCAAATGGCAAATATTCTTGCCATAAAAAATATTTCTGTACTTGCTACATTACAGTTTTGTCAATCGTTCTACTGAGTGGAGGATACATTGCCCTGGAGAAATATGATTCTACAGCCACCTATATTCTTGCCATAAAAATGTTTCTATATTTGCCACATTACAGGTTTGGCAATCGTTCTACCGGGTGGAGGATACTTAGTATGTATTTTCTGTTGATATTACTAAACACCTGTATAGATATGCTAAAACAGGATAGTTACATTTTAAGTAAATGTACATGTTGGTGGCGTCTTAAGAAAAATCTTGTGATGAATTGCTTGTACTTACACAGATCACTATTAAAGAAATTATTTCTATGTTTCTGGAGCAAATGGAAGAGATATATGTTACTCTACCCTAAAGCCAGTATCAGGGCTATTGATTCTCGAATAGAATGTGGGAAAAAAAGAACAAAATGCTAAATCTTTACATGTGTCCTTACTCTGAGTGTAATATTGTTAAACGATACAGGCCTTGAATTATTAAATCTACTTTTCGTCCCTATGTGTATCTTGTCTTTTTCCTATGACCTCCATGTGGAGTATACAATGGCTTGTGTAGAATTATCAGGCTGCCTACCTCAAATACACGTTCAATGGAAGCATGTTTTACTGAGGAGGTAGGAAACCAGTCCAGGGACTACAAATGCATGTATCCGAACAACTGCCAGACTCAGATGTGAACAGACAAACGCTCGCAAATCCTGCACTGATGTTTCAGCCTTGACACTCTCGAGTGCTCTCTCTCTCTCTTTTTAATACCATCTGCGATTTGAGTGGAAGACACTCCCAATATTAATGTCTGTTTGTAAGTGTCTAGATTCTAACTTAGAGCGTTCTAAGGCGTGATAATAAGAGAAAATGCTATGGTTACAAACGAAAAGTACGTGTGTTAGGGTGCTGTAAACGATGATCGAACTGGCAAGCTTACACATGCATACACTGATCAGCTAGAACATTATGACCACCAACCTATTATCGCTATAAACCAATCCAGGTGTCACCTGGCGAGCTATGACTGCTAGTCAGACACACACGATGCATGTAGTATCAGTGAAAATGCTATGTGTAGAATGAGGAAGGTGCATGATATATCTTAGTCTCACCAAGGGCAGATTGTAATGGTGTGGAGGCTCGGGACGAGAATTTTGGAAATTGCACAACTTTTTGGGTGTTCGAGGAGTGCTGTGGTGAATGTCTTCAACATGTGGCAAAACCAAGGTGAAACCACGGCCAGACATCGTGGGGTTGGGCGGCCACCCCTCATTACAGATGACGGACGTCATAGATTGGGCAGACTGGTGAAAGAGGACAGGCGGAACTAAGGTCAGACTAAGGTCAGACTAATGCTAGGCAGAGTTACAAGTTTGCTGGATGCACAGTGTACCAAACACTCCTAATGATGGGCCCCCACAGCCGACGAGCCATGCATGTGCCAATGTTAACACCACAACATCGGCAACTACGACTGACGTTGGTACGTGACCATCAACACTGGATGTTGGCGCAGTGGCAAAGCATTGCATGGTCTGATGAATCCTGATACTTTCTTCATCATGCCAATGAAAGGATGCGAATCCATCATCTTCCAGGGGAACTGCTCCTTGACACCTGTACTCCAGGAGGGAGACAAGATGGCAGTGGCTCCATTCTGCTGTGGGGAACATTCACGTGGGCATCCATGAGCCAGTGGAGCTCATGCAAGGCACCGTGATGGCCAAGTGGTATTGTACCCTGGTTCCAGACCACATACATCCCTTCGTGACGATCAAGTTTCCCGATGGCAGTGGCAATTCTCAACAAGATAATGCACCATTGCACAAGGCCATATGTGTGATGGAGTGGTTGGAGAAACACAATGGCGAATTCCAGTTGATATGCTGGCCCTCCAATTCGCCACCTGTGAACCTGATCGATCACATCTGGGATGTGACTGAATGTGGCGTCAGAGGTCATTAGATCATTGCCCCCCCCCTCCTCGGAATTTACGGGAATTAGATGACTTGTGTGTGCAGATGTGGTGCCAACTCTATCCAGCGACCTATCAAGGCTTCATTTCTTCCATACCATGATGTAAAACAGCTGTGATCCGTGCCAAATGTGGACATACTAGCTATTAGGTAGGTAGTTGGTATGTTCTGACTGATCAGTGTGCATTAGTGCTTTTCTATTTTGGGGTAATGGCTATTCTCCAGGTTTTGTAAATGTTAATGTTAACATATACCGATTAAACGAATATCGCCCACTGTATCGAATTACTACATAGAATTTGCTTTAAAATCATTTTGTTCATTAATGAGTGGTCACAAAATTGTGTTACTGATTTCAGATTTCGTATGTAAGAAGATTTGCCAATACCTTGCAGGAACTGATAGAGCAAATGTGTCTTGCATGATGATATGTGTTAATATGATCATAGCCTGCCGCTGTATGCATAAAAAGTATGAAAATTTTTTAATAATCGAGTCGCAGTTGTTAGTCATAGTCAGACTGTCACCATGAAAGTGCTCTTTGTGTGATTGTCATCACCAAAGTATCACAACGTTTTTTGCTACAGTCGGCATAATAATAAAAATGTTTGCTGTACAGGAAAACTTTACTAGCAGTAGTAATACATTAATAACTTTTAATTTCTGGAAATATATATTAATTATTTTTAATACAGGCTGCTTGGTGTTTGCCCTCAAGTCATGTACACCACATATTCTCAGGCGATGGTGCTTTATCTCTGAGGCTCTGATGCCTGTGGTCTGCTGACTGCAATATTTCATGCATGGGACAAGACAATACCTAGCAGAACGCAAGGGTGTCTCACTTGCTTGGATGTGGCTGCAGTGTTCACTGGAGACTTATCCAGATATGATTACGGGAGGGGCTACATTTAATAAAAATATTTAGATCGTTTTTTAAGACTGGCTGCGTCTTCTATGCTGCTGGATGCTTCGACATTTATTGAATCCTCTACATCCACCGGCATACCGACTGGTATGTGATCGCTGGGTGTTGCTGACATGTGGGTGTTGCTGGCGTTCCCCTGCTCTTCTGGCTGTCATAGACTAGACGTGATTTCCCTGTTGAAGCATCCTCGAGATTCCTCTGTAGACAGGTGGCATGTGACGGATAGCGTGAGCTCGTGGTAGTATCACATTAAACAGCTACCATGTAGATCGCGCCGGAGACGATTACGGGTACCATTTAAAAGAAAAAAAAGTTCATTTCTCTGCCTTTTTTCCGTCCAATACCATCTGTGGGGAAATTGTTTATAGTGTAATTTTTAGCGATGTGTTGTGAGTGTACATAACGGATTTTTCCATGGTTCCTTATGAGTCTACTAGAGGTAGTCTTATAATGACATCACACACTCATAATGCAGGGATAATGTAGACTTGGTTCTTAGCAAGAGCGTATTTGTTGTTAAGTAAAGCATTGTGAAAATTATTTAACTCAGGATTCTGGTGTATTTCTTAAAATATTATACTGCCCTAATTGTTTTAACACATGGTAACAGGGTATTTTCTTAAATCAATGATTCGGATATTCACACATATATAAGAATGGAGATGTGGATAATTGGAGAATATTGGTTAAAAAATTCAACAAATTGTAAATAGCAGTGGAAGGTGTGAGCGCCCACGGAAAATGTCACGATGTCATTTTTTTGTAGAAATTCGGCAGTATCTCGGTCACTCGCTGTAATGTCAAAGTGGCTTACCTTGTAAATTGTAATAGTATTTACTGCCATTTTTAATTAGCTGCCGGTAATCCTCTCGCTACAGAGCACAGAGGACAAAGCACAAGGTTTATGCAATTAAACTAGTGAGTAAAAGTGGGATAGTTGTGGTTTCCTGCCAGATTTAAGACACACAGTGGGTCTAGGTTCTTAAATGGGCTGGAGATCTCACAATGGATAGTGACCTTAATTTGTCCACCAATGTGTGCCCTGAAAATGACTTCGAAATGTGGAATCTTATCTTTTTACTGGGAATCTTATATTGTGACCTTGAAGTTGAACCCAGATCCCGCACTGATATCCTATTCATTTATTCAGTTATGAAATTTGTTGTAAATCACTCATTAAAGTTCACAGAGAACACTATAACTCCAAACAAAATAAACAATACTTACCTACTTGTCTTTAAATTTGATGATCCCTAAAAAAATGTAGAAAATTTAGACACATAGGAAAGTGAAGCTTGGAAATAAGCAAAAAAGCTTCTTCTTGTGAACTTCTTCTATTCCATCGACGAAATTTTACTTTAAAATTCACATCACACATAGTGAAAAAGAAAAGCGAACATATTTAATACTGCTTAATATAAGTATTTTTCACTTTGGTCTGCACAGAGCATATACAAGCGTACACAACTGGATTATGTTAACAGCTTAAAAAAGACTACTTTCAGATATCTGTGACACGTCCAAACGAAGAATATGACATAAATATCTAAGGAGATGTTCAAAGTCACCGCTAACTGAAACAATTCACATTATTCTCTTCTCAGCAACGATATATATTGAATATCGCGTGGAAGACCAGGGTAATACCGAAATAGCTTTCCGGAGTAAACTAATTGCTCAGGATTAGATTTCCTGCTTGAAGTTACCACAAAACCACTAAGGTCATAAAATCGCATCGGCTGTGGCCTGATTGCTTTAGTGGGGCGCGGGAGAGTTTCACGAATTGTGTTTTTGTTTTAGACGGTTTCATTACCCAGCAGTATATGAAGTCAACTGTGCTCTTCCGCTTTTTGTAGCTAAGAAACGATCAACTCTCGCCAGCAGTCCTTCAAGACAGTAAAACTATAGTTGCATGACAAGATTTTGTTTCAGAACATGTCCAACATATTTAAGACGACAGAAGATAAGATTACAATCTTTCATTGTATGGTTTCCACTGACTTAAGTAGAGTCAGTAGACAAGCAACACATACAAAGTATTGTAATTAATTTTTCCTACTCAAGCAGCTTCTCACAAAACAACCCTCAGTTGCATTTGTTTTGCTGAGTTTATCAGCAGCATGTTTTCTCACAGTTATGATTTGTCGTTTTCGTTAATTGAATGTGGTTTGTTTTTTCATGTCAATGTGAAAGCAAAGTATCTACTACTAGCAGCGATTAATACTTTTTATTCAATATCTAAGAGTCAATTACGATTGAGATGTAGTTCTTTTTGGTGCTGTGATTACTCAGAAACAAATAACATTAAAATTTCGCCTTATACAAGACACAGTAACTTATTTTTACCTATATGGTTTGAACTCGACCTGCGCTTTCATCAGTGAGTAACTTTTTTGTTATTTGTAAAAATATATTGGCGTTTTATACATTTGTAAATTTAAGCCTAATTTTTTATTACGAGGGAATAACATTTGTATTCTTTTTATAAATGTCTAAAGCATAGATTAGGATATGATCTCTATAGTTATTTCAATAGTTGATGCCAGAAAATTACTTTTAACAACCTCAATAAGAATACAGACTAGCCTTTCACAGCAACATAAATATCGTTTTATATGATTAAAAAATTGTGTAGAATTTATTGAATTCTTATCAAGTAGCACTTTTTCCAAGTTTCACAAGATTAATGCTGGCTGTCCTTATGAGATAGACTTTCTCAAATTGATAAACCGAAACAATCGAATTCACAACATTTAGCGAACAGAATTTTGCTGGAAATTTTACAAGATTTCACTGCACTGTAAATGACGTCATAGTGAGTACCAGTAACTCACATCCCGCCTTCCGTACTCCAATTGTTTAAACAATCCAACTCCCACATATAAAACAGCTTCAAACGTCTACCCTCTTTACAAATCAGTTAATATGTTAAATATTTGATGTGAAGCACGTAAAACTTCATGGTTGAAGATGCGAAACCGTAATTATGTCAGTTTCATTATTTTCGAACTTGCAAATGATTTCTTGTTATTAATATGTCTTGTAATTGGATTTTCAAGTTTTGTTGTCTGGAAACATATGTTAAATTTGCTATTATGAAAATATTTTGCAATCTTATCAGATGCCTGACCATAATAAGTCAAAGGCACATGTTTAGCTCTTTCATCCTTATCACAAAGTTTCCACTGTTACCCACTGATCATTTCCAAATGCTGTAATTTCGGTTTCCTCTTCTTGTACATTGATGACACATAATTAAGTTTATTACTGTTTGTTTTCAAATAGTAAGTTCCTTAGTTAATTCAGTTTTAGTTAGTGGCAGTTTGTGTATTCTAGTATTCATAGCATGGAAGTATGCATTTTGATGTTGTTCCAGATGACAGGATTGCATGTTAATAATAGATTTTCTAAATATAGATATTTCGTGTTTATATCCAATTTCGGTTACTAATAAAACTAAGGCCTCAAGATAAATGTTCGCAAAACCAAAGAAATGCGGATTAATTCGACCATCACGAATAGGCTGGCCATTAATGGAGAGGATGTAGAACAGGCCCAATTTTTCCTCTATCTCGGAAGTGTAGTGATGACTACAGGAGGCACTGAGGAGGACGTCTTAGTCGCATCCGCAAAGCAAATGGTGCATTTGTATCACTGTACCCTGTCTGGAAGAATAGGAACATCTCAAAGAAGACCAAACTCCAGCTTTCCAATAGCAATGTGAAGGCTGTTCTGTTGTATGGTACAAAACTTGGAAGGTGACTAACCACATCAAAAACCAGCTCCAAGTTTTTATCAGTCGCTGTCTCGGCGTATTTTAAATGTGAGATGGCCAGATATAATGACAAATGAAGATCTTTGGAGGGAGACAAATCAGCAACCAATCAATATACAAATCAAAGAATAAAATGGTACTGGATTGGGAATACATTGAAGAAATCAGATGGAGCTATTGAAAGGATGGCTTTGGATTGGAACCCCCAAGGAGTTAGAAAACGTGGTCATCCCAAACAGACATGGAAAAGGACCATCGAGAGAGAAGCTACAGACGATGGGAAAACCTGGAGTGAAGTGAAGAGACTTGCTAGAAATCGTACCAGATGGAGGAATTTCGTCACGGCCCTATGTTCCAGAGGGAACGACAGGAACTAAGCAAGCTAAACAATGAAACTAAGAAATTGAGACTACCATTTGCTTCCATTTCAACCCTGATGATTACATTCAGGGGTACTACATTTAATTTATCATCCATACCATTAAGTTCAGCTTCATTACCATTGAATAATACGATGTAGACGTCTACACAACGTTCGATACATATAACTTTTTCCATTATTTGTGATGATTTGTTGAAGAATCTGCATTAAAAGTCATTTAGAAATATACCTGCTACTGTTACAGATAGGCTATTTCCCGTAGTTAATTCATTAGGTTGTTGATATATTTTGTCATGAAATACGAAAAAATTAAAATCCAAAACAATCTGAAAAAAATCTCTTAGTTCAGTTATTTCACAGGTACTTAATTTCCCATATTAGATTGTTCTTAATTATCCCAATGGTTTCTTTCAATGGAATACATATTTGTGATTCCCAATGAAGTTTAAGTGACTGTTTATGCTGTTGCAACATTTCTAATCATGTTAATTAATTCAAAACTGTTTTTAATATTGTAAAATTATTGAAAGGTATGTGCTCTCTACAGTTTATCATTTAGTACATTATTTAGCTTATAGCTTGAGCATTTCACATGGTTAACAATTGGTTATATTGTTCTTCTGTGACATGTAATTTGACTTGTGATCTTTGTCCTGGCTTTTGAGGTATGATAACCTTGTATTTGAATTTTATTTCAACAATAAAACATAAAAACACTATCATCTATTTTTCTTCCTAACACTGTGCTGAAATGTATTAAGAATGTTCATCTTTTTGGGTTTGGTGGTTCTGTTGTGATCAAAGAATGGTAGTGTTTTATTAATGTAGTCATCATCATGAGTGATGACTTTGAAACATCCCTTACCTGCGTTCATTATTGTGTTATTCTCCCAAAGCTTTGCATTCAGTTTTATAACTGATTAAATTTTTTTAAATTTTCATTTTTCATTTCGTTAATTAACGCTTTTTTGACTTTAACAGTGGTGTCCATTTGTTGGTATTTATACATTTGACCTTGTTTATCACCATTTTAGATTCTGCTAAAATATATGAATCTTACTTTTATTTAAAACTGGTTTAGCATTAATTAGACTATTGGGAAGAAGTTCTTGGCCTTCACTAGGAAATTCAGTTTGGGTCTGGTTCACCATTCTGTTATTGAATTTATAGTTCTTATAATTTCATTTTTGTGGTCTCAGTATGTTATAAGAACTAGTACATGGTCCCAGCAGGCTGTGATCTGTTTATTGTCTGTGGTATTAGCTAATTTCGACTGTCAGTCCATTTCATATATCATAAGCCTCAAGCTTCACATCACATCTGGCTAAATAGCCAGTACATATGTTAAGGTACACATCATTTTATGTACATGTGTAGCACTTTTACATATGTGATAGATATTTAGTCATATGTGATATGAAGCTTGAGGCTTTTGATAAGTGCTTGAAAACTACCAGTGGTCGAAATTAGCTAATAGTGGAAACTATTAATAGATTACAGATTGCTTGTACCATGAATTTGTTTCTGAATTTATGGTGTTCAGCAACAACATTTAAGCTTCACTGACTATCTGTGGTTCAGTTGAGGTGTCATGATAACATGTACCAGACGCATTTTCATTATTCTGCTGGATTAATTGCAGCCTCTTAGATGGAAAATCTTATTAATTTTTCTATGATGAAAAGTCTCATGCTTGTTGTCCACTCTTCAGCTTCAAGTTGTGACTCTGATAAAATGTTGTGTAAGTATGAAAAAAGCTGTTTAATGTTCTTGTTGATTAAGTCTTTCTGCTTGTAAGCATTCTAATTTCTATTTTTATCCGCAATAATTCACTTTTCTTTCAAATATATTGTGCCATATGTGAATTAATCTGATTTTTTACGCTTGCATATTTTGTAATAAGTCCTTGTTTTAAGTAAAGCATGTTACATTTAATTTTCACAAAATACTTCATGATGTTCTTTTTGCACTTAACTAGTCTATTAGTAACTTCCATTATATAAACATTTAAAAGGTTGGATACTTCCAGTAGACATATGCCAATTAAAAAAAGGAACTGGTGCCTAGTGAGGCTTTGAAAGTTACTAATAAACTAGTTAAATGCAAGTTGAACATTATAAACATTTACTGAAAAATATAAAACATAAATCAACTTCTTTGCTGCAAATTCGGCAGTCAGTCTTTGTGTCGAACAGGATGCTGAAGAGGCCTGATGCTCGGGAGCAATAGGGTTCAACAACCCATTCAACAGTTCTGGGATACGTTTACTGTTCATTCTCCAAATCGATTAAGGTGGATGCCAGGATGGTTGCTTATAAAAGAACAGAGATGGTATTTTTGTTCTAACTGAGAGTACGTCTCGTCTGTAATGACCGCAAAGTTTTATAGTGGTAAGGCACTGGACTTAAGCCCCATCATGCCACATTTCCCTAAATCGCCTTAGGGTTACACTGGGATGATTCCTTTGTAAATGTACAGCCGATTTATGTCCGCATTCTTTCCCAATCCGAAAGTTGCTTCATCTCTGCAATGACCTCATCGCTGACGGGAATTTAAAGACGGATCTTCCACTGAACGTTGTAATTTCTGCATCTACGTCTATACCCCCTTTACCATCTTGCGGTTCGTGAATGAGGGAATATCGTGTGCCACTGTCACTTGCTCTCTTTCCTGTTCGAACTGCGAATGGTGTGAGGTAGGAATGACTACAGGTAGGTCTCCAACTGAGAATAATTTTATCTTATATCCTAGTTTTTTCGCAAGATTAACATATACAGGAGAAAGCAATACACTGACTCTTCTGCGAATGTATGCTATCAGAATTTTATCTTTTTCGTGATGCATAACGCTTCTCTTGTGCCAAATAAGACTGGACTGTACATATGCATAAGACTTTCACGATAACTAAATGTACCTCTGACAAAACGTGCTGCTCTTCTTAAGATCCATATTTCTTTTAAAATAAAGTTTTAACAAAAACATCCACATCACGTAAGTTATTTGTAGTATTTATTTATTTTTAATTTTGGTAACCAGTTTCGAATTATATAACCATCTTGAAGCCAGGGCTTCAGAAGACGTGAGGAGCCAATACATGGAGCTGCTGTGAGCACCAACAGGTACCTGTCACCAGTTGTTATCTGTTTCCTTCATTTTAACTGGTAAGGGTACTAAACTGAGGAGTGATATTCGAGTGACAGTTGAACGAGAATTTTGTGAGCTACTTCCTTTGTGGGTGGACTAAACCTACATCATCATCTACTCCTATTCTCTGCAAGCTAACTTCAGGTATGTGGTGGGGGATACTCCTGGTGTCACTTTTTCTTATCTTCTCTGTTCCATTTATGTGTGGCATGTGAAAGAAGAATGTTTGTTGGTAAAACTCCATATGACAGTTTATTTGTTTGATTTTCTCGCTGTGACCATTGTGCAAGACAAACATAGGAGTTATGAATATGTTGCCCCACTGTTCTTGGTACATAAGCTGTCGAAATTTCAACAATAAACCTCTGTGGTGATGCACAAGCCCTCTCTTGGAACGTCCTCGTATGGTTTGCTGAGCATCTCCATAAGGCTCTCCCACTGAGAAAACCATCTAGTAATGAAACGTGCTGCTCTTCTCTGGATCTTATCTATCTCTTTTATTCTATTTGATATGGGTGCCAGATGGATGAACAGTGCTCAAGAATTGGTGTAGCGAGTGTTGTATATGCCAGTTTTTTCTTGTATGAAATATATTTCTTTAAGATTGTTCCAGTGAATCTGTCTAGCATCTGCTTTCCCTACAATTTGTTTTATGTGGCCATTCGACAGAGGATCATGACTACTTCTGGGTATTTTGTAGTAACTGTATCCAGTGATACATCACCAAAGTGTAATCAAACAGAAGTTGGTCTCTTCGCCTATTTAAGCACAGTATATTCATTTATTTACATTCTGAGCCAACTGCCTGCCCCTTTAGAAATTGTCGAACTTATGGAGGTCTTTCCGCATTATGCTACAGTCTTCTGACGTTGCAACCTTCCTATAGACAACAGCACCTCCATGATCAGCCTCACAGAGTCTCCAACATCATTAGTTATATCTGTTATACATATCAAGCAGAGTGAATGTGTGGGGTCTGGGATCTCAGTCCAAACCACTGGATCGATTTTAACCAAATTTGCCACAGAAACAGCAGACATCACAAGTATCAGCATTGTGTGGTTTAAAATCTCCTAGCTCTAATAGGAGCGGAGAAATGGACAGGAAAGTGTTTTTCCAGCCCCAGTGAATAGACTGCACTGCATGACAGGCATGTTGTGTGGGAACCCTACTAGTCTTCCAAATCAACTTGCTTTGCACGGCAATCTACATGTCAGGGGCAAGAAATGGTTTTCTGACATGTAGGCTGTGCTGCATGACAGGCTTGTTTTGCTGGTGTAGTATTGGCCTACTTTTTCGACCTCCTTTGCATGGCGGTCTGTATGTCAGGAGCAAATAAATGATTTTCAAGCCACTGATGTGTAGCCTGCCTTGAATGTGGGAGTAGTACTGGCCTGCTTCATTGAAGTACATTGCAGGGGTTACATGTGTCACTGAATATGGCTGAGGACAGATTGAAATGGATAGAGAAAGGGACAGGGGGAAGGAAATGGACAGAGAGAGAAGAAAGGGGAGTCGAATGATCAGGTGGAGGTGTAGAGGGGTGGTGAGCAGTTGGGAAACAAAGAAGGGGGCAGAGATGGAAAGAGAGAAGGGGAGGAGGGTATGGGCAGAGGGAAGGGGTAGGAAGATATCGTCAGAGAAAGGGAGAGGAGGAAATGGACAAAAGAGGAGGAGGAGGAGATAAAGAGACAGAGAGAGTGGGGAGGAGGAGATAGGCTGACAGAGGTAGGAGGATGATGTGGAGAGACAGAGAGGAAGAGGTGAACACAGAGAGGGGAAAAGAAGGTGTCATATGTGTCGAACATATACGTGGGTGAAGCTGCAAATAAAATGCTAATCATTATCATACATTGGGAATAATAAATACCCTATAACACTACCTTGGGGGTACTGTCGACGATTTTTTCCCATTAAGATCGATGTCTTGAGTTCTTTCCGTAAGGAAGCGCTGTAACCGGTCACGAATCTGGTCCCTAAACTCGCATTTTATTAACTTTGTGAGGGTTCTTCCACGTTTTCAACGTTCCTGTCAGAAACAATAAGAATTCATTTCGTGGGAACACTGTGATGCTCCAGCATCTTCTATTAAGATTGAGAATCATTCATATAGGGCGTTTGCGCCAGCGAAGCGTCCTATTTCCCAGATGTGTTCCGGACAATTCTTCTATCATTGACACAGAGCTGCAAAAGTTCCGTGCAGACAGGCGCTATCAGCTCGAAGGCTTTTATTGCCGGGAGTGCAGCCGCCCACGGCTGCCTCTTTGTCTCCGTGCGGAAGAAGCGACGCAAACATGGCGCCTGCCGCGCGCTGCCCCGTTAATAATTGTCACGCCACGAGCAAAGTACGGAAGGGGCATTTCCTGTGGACGGTGCTGCCATTTTTCGCTGGAATATTATGCCGGAACATCGTCGTATAAATTAACTAGGCAGCGACAAGCGAAATTAAAAACTCCCTCGTAAATTGCGAGTCCCCTGTGTAGAGCGAAACTCGGCCAGACCGTGCGTTGTTTCAACAGTTTCGCAGTGGACAGCTGCTTTCAAAGGCACTACATCCCTACTGTCATTTACTCCATGCTGTGACAGACGATAGAGGGCAGGTAGAATGTAAATGAATGTACCCGTTTCAGGAGCATACGTCAGTTGTCTTTTCATCTGTAAATTCTTGACATATCAACGAGTATAACGAGTAGTCAAATGAAAACGAGACAGACGGAAAAAAGTGAGCAAACTGATTATTATTTCAAAGATAATCGCCATAACTCTCAATACATTTATCCCACTGTGAGAGAAGACGGTTAATGGCTTCATGGAAAACGTTTGCGGTTGCCCTCGAGACCATTATTATAACAAGCCTCATCTTTCCGTTCGAAGCAAATCGATGTCAAAAATGTCTTTCTTCAGGGCTCCAGAAACATGAAAATCGCATGGGGAGACATCGGAAGTATATGGAAGATATGCAAGAATTTCCCAGCGAAACTTCTGCAGCGTGGTGTAAGCAACAGGCAGGATAATCATGATGACCTTCTTTGGTTGCAAGGACCCGCTGCTCATTGAATTTCTGGAGCACGGCGCTACAATTAACGCACAAGGGTACGTGGACACCATAAAAACTGAAGCCCCCCCCCCCACATGTTTCAAAGGTTGTTTTGACTACGCTGCAGAAGTTTCGCTGACAAGCTTTTACAATCCCCCACACAGTCACGATCTCTACCCATTCGATGTCCACTCATCTGGTGCCCTCAAGAAAGACATTCGCGGCAGTCGATTTGCTTCGGGCGAAGACGTGCTTACCTGGGTAGGATCATCAGGCAACTGGAAACTTTTCACCATGAAGACATTGACCGTCTTATCTCACAGTGGGATAAATTTATTAATAGTTATGGCGATTACTTTTGAAATAATAAACTGCTTACTGATGTCACGTTTCCCATCCGCTTCGTTTTCATTTAGTTGTCGCTTATATTTTACAACTCTGCTGTTGCTCATTTTACAAGACTAATGTTCGACTGTCTCTGCTTGTTAGACAAACTACGACCGTTTGAAAGCAATTTGCTTATGTGAGACCCATGGCATCCTAACAGTCTTGTATCACGATAATCGGGTAGATGCAGTATTTCTTGATTTCCGATAAGCTTGTGACCCAGTACCATGACACAGTTTAACGAAAGTATGACCGACAAAAGAAGCGGTGACAGTGGACAGGCGGTATACATGACGCCATCTTGGGTGCATTAGGGCCAGTGCAAGGTTCATGATGGTAGTCTAGTCCCGAATCCCAGTTAAATAATAAATAATTTGTACACAGCTTAAAGGTTTTTTAAGTCGTTTATCAAGAATATGGAAGCAGCAGAGCACACGACATCCAAAATACTCAAATAATTTTCAAAATATTTGACTGAAAGATCTTTGCCTTCCTGTGACTTAAACAAATTAACGAAATTAATTAATATTTTATTACTACAATAAGTGTAACACACAATAATAATATGATTTTTCGTTTGAGTAGTCGTGGCGTCCTCATATTTTGCATTTGCCACTTTCCTCTGCCATATAATTGCTGTCTATGATTGATGAATAAATACATTACTTTTAATTAATTATATTAATGCGGTGTCGTGGTGCAATGAGTGGTGGAAGAACCTATTTTTTTGGCAGGATGATGTTCAGCTCTCCACCCTGGATACTGTGGCGGCGAGGTGGCGGGCAGGAACTTCTGATAAATCAAGATGTATCAGTTTCATATGTTTATTCAACAATTTAAAGCATTTAGCTGTCGCCAGCAGTGGCACGGTCAGACGTCAGCCCTGGTGTACGTCATGGGTGCTGAGTTCAGCAGTAAGGCGGCGAGGAACTGTCCATCAAGGACCCATGCCCAGGCAACTGGCAGTGTGCGGCTGTGGTGGTCTCTGGGAAAGACGCCCTCAACTGCTGTTGTCGACACATGCCTTACAAGAAAGTAGAATCCAAGCAACAGAAATGAAATTTAAAAGAGGAGTGAAGGACTGCACAAGGTTAGATACACTAAGAAACGAAGACATAAGAGCAAAATTTGACATAAACACTGTAAATAAGAAGACCAAGTGCAATCGACTAAGCTGGCTACAACATCTATGAAGAATGTCACATTCTAGACTATCAGAACAAGACTTAAATTTCAGACCTGTAGGTACAAGATTCATAGGAAGTCGCCACCATTCGGAACACTTCGTGTCAACTAATTTCTCTTTCAGATTGTTACCACGGTCGGCAACCCCAAAGGTGTGACACTGTAATTTCCTGACGAAGTGTTGTTATGTTTTCTGTGTGAGCGGATTATTCACTGATTAATAACAGTAATTGCACTTCCATCTAAATGCGTTATGCAATAAGATACACGATGACAAGCGTTTACTAAACGTTTCGAATGTCGTTTTTCTTCTGATCATTGTGTTGTAATACAATAGCCTTAATATAATATGTTAATTGCTACAAATAAGTGCCGCATTTGAAGATGACTGTCTCAGTAACGTGCATTCAAAAATCTGTGTTACTTCCGTGTCAGAATTTATACGATAGCAGCTGATCGGTACGAGTCGCGCCCGCCCATGAGTTCTCAGTGCGGGAAGACAAGCAATAAAACACTTAACGTCTCAGATGCTTTTATCCCTTAGTGTCAGCGCTACTTAGCTCTCTGCCCCTGAGGTAAGCGACCACCTCTATTTAGCTCTTGGTCGAGATCATCAACGACAATATTACTGGCTCTAAGTGTGTTTATTACCCCACTGAAAAACTACACTCTTAGGAAGCTATTAACATTAGTTGGAGTTTATGGATTCGGCTGTTAACTGCCAGATGCATGTAGTGATAAAATACGCCTTAGAACGGCGGGCCGCAGGAATACTTGGTCCGGACCGCAGGAATACGTGATTCGGGCCGTATGCTATCCGCGGGTCGCAGTGTGGCAACCACTGGTTGGTTGGTTGGTTTGTGGGGTTGAAGGGACCAGACTACAAAGGCCATCGTCCCAGCAACCACTGATCCAAACTTCTCAAGTGGGGAGAGATCCGGTAACCCTGCTGGCCAAGATAGTGTGATGTGAAAGCACGAAGAGAAGCAATAGAAACTCTGGCCATGTGCGGGCCCGCATTACCTTGCTGACATGTAAGCCCAGGAAGGCCTGCCATGGAGGTCAACAAAACAGGGCCTAGAATGTAGTCGACGTGTCCCTGTGCTGTAAGGGTACCGCGGATAACAACCAAAGGGCCTGCTCTGAAAAGAAATGGCATCCCAGATTATCACACCTGGTTGTCTTGCCGTATGGCGGGAGACAGTCAGGTTGGTACCCCACGGCCGTCCAGGGTTTCTGCAGACACATCTACCTGGAAGCTCATTGACTGCAGTAGAATTACCCACAGTGATGACTCCTGCTTCGAACTGAGCCCCGAGGCCAGCGACAGCAGTGGGATATAACCTGGCTGTCGCACTTCATACAGCCCGAAAACCACGAGTGACGGTCTGGGGTGCTATTTCGCTTGGTAGAAGGACCCCCTTGATGTCATCCGCGGCGTCCTTACAGCACAGCGCTAAGCCGAAGATTTTCTACGCTCCGTTTTGTTGCCCTTCATGCAAGCCATCTTGGGCGCACATTTCAGCATACCGGCTCGCACACTGCGAGAGTGTCTACCGTTTTGTCTTCGCGCTTACCAAACGCTGCCTTGACCAGCGACGTTGCCGAATCTCTACCCAGCTGAGAATGTTTCGAGCATTATGGGTAGGGCCCTCCAAACAGCTCAGGATTTTGACGATATAAGGCACCAGTTGGATACAATCTGGCACGAAATCCCTCAGAAGGACATCCGACAACTATCAATCAATGCTGAGCTGAATAAATGCTTGTACAAGGGTTAGAGGGGACTTGCTCAATTTGTGAAGCTCTTTCTCTTGAATAAATCATCCAGTTTTCTCAAATTGTGATCATTTATTTGTCTACATTAAATGAATCCGCAATTGCGAATAAGAACAACCGTAAGATGTAGAACGGAATGACGACAATGAAAATTTGTGCCAGATCGCGACTCGAATCCGGATTTCCCGCTTTTCGCGAGCTGTCGTCTTACCATTTGGCTGTCCGTGCACGACTCACGGCCAGACCCAAAGTTCCATATGTCGTCAACCATGCGTCTACAACCTGTACTCGTATATCCATTACGAATATTCCCGTACAGATCAGACGTTGTACTTGAAAGTCGCTTGCATGCATGTCCAAAGGAACTTTTCATCCTAATCAGAGTAACACAGACACTGCAATGTCGTATTTATTTGTCTGTATGTGTACATCACATCCACTAATTTTCGCCCCATTCCGACAATTCCTTCGTGGTGCGTAGTCTTCTTTTTTTTCTTTTTCTTAGAATGTATTGCTATTGAGGAAATTGTTACATGAGAAGCTCGACATTATCAGAAACAGTAAATATGTGCAACTATCGGAAATTGAAAGAATAGCCTCGTAAAGTCAAGTTACGCATTTTCTCTATCGCTCTGTTGCAGTTCGCTACTAGCCAGGAAGACAAGCAGG
This sequence comes from Schistocerca piceifrons, assembly GCF_021461385.2. Taxonomy (NCBI): domain Eukaryota; kingdom Metazoa; phylum Arthropoda; class Insecta; order Orthoptera; family Acrididae; genus Schistocerca; species Schistocerca piceifrons. The sequence continues at coordinate 413,107,488 of NC_060140.1, forward strand.
TATTTAAAAATGAAAGTATACCCGAAATATTTTCTATCTTCAAGATCAGTTGCAGAAATATGTTTAAGAGGGTCACCGAGTTTGCTCATCTGCAGACAAACAAACGCTACTATAAAATGGCTCTGAGCACTATGACACTTAACTGCTAAGGTCATCAGTCCCCTAGAACTTAGAATTACTTAAACCTAACTAACCTAAGGACGCCACACACATCCATGTCCGAGGCAGAATTCGAACCTGCGACCGTAGCGGTCGTGCGGTTCCAGATTGTAGCGCCTAGAACCGCTCGGCCACCCCGGCCGGAACGCTACTATAGTACAATGCTCTTCTCAAGTGGTTGCCACAAATCGAGGTCCATATTTTACGAGGCTGTTCAGTAATATGCAGATGCGCCAGCAGTCGAGGAGCAGCGTTAACGAAATGCGTTAAGGCGCCAGGATAGAAATGTGTCCTTACTGCTTTCCAATCTTTTCATTTTTTTCTAATCTTCGACAAATCCTCTGACTCGTTACAACGATTCATGTTGCTTTGGAACGGAATTATGATACTAATAACGATAATAATGCGCGACGGGATATAAGCAAGGTGGAGAAAGGAATTGTGATTAAATTAACTTTTATTACTCGATGCATGTATCGCAATTACACTGTACATTATTCACAGCATGTAGACCATGGTATAACTTCACTGCCACACATGCATGTACAGCGTACATTATAACAAAAAGGAATCGTGATGAGATGAACATTTATTTAACGATACATTTATAAGTGTATGGAAAGCACAGTATATATAATCCAAAGCAGGTAGTTCGGTTAACTTCACTGCGACACGCGTATGAATGTACCAGTAAATGTACATTTTATCACAGCTCCTTACAACACCTCGATTTTAACTTAATACGAATGTGCCACAATGATTATCAGTGTTACTATTATTGTCCTTTTCCGAGGAAACATAATTCGTTGTAGCAATAGAAACGTTTTGTGCAAGACTGGAAGCTGATCGGGAGTTGGAACGCTCTATCCCGACAATGTTAAATTTAGTGGCTTGTCTTCCCTGTATTTAAGGAACCACTGTAGCCATTGACATGAAATTTTTACAGGACATTAAACTGTATGTTCTGAGTCTACTGAACTACAACAATTGCATTTCAGCCACTGCTTTCGGAAATACAATTTTTAATTACACAGTTAAAATTTTGTGTACTTTTTTGTACGTTATCCTAAATAATTTTAATTATACATAACATTATGTTCTTCTTTTAGTTCAATAGACTCAGGATACGTGTGGTATTACTCCCTGAAAATTTGAATACTCTACCCGAAATGGTTTCTGAGATTTAGGGAAAACCGAGCGAGGTGGCGCAGTGGCTAGCACACTGGACTCGCATTCGGGAGGACGACGGTTCAATCCCGCGTCCGGCCATCCTGATGTAGGTTTTCCGTGATTTCCGTAAATCGCTCCAGGCAAATGCCGGGATGGTGCCTTTGAAAGGGCACTGCCGACTTCCTCCCCCGTCCTTCCCTAATCCGATGAGACCGATGACCTCACTGTCTGGTCTCCTTCCCCAAAAACAACAACAGCAACAACATTTGGGGAAAAATGCAACAGAAAATGTAAATTTTAAGGAAAGATTTCTAAATTTTCAAAAGACTGTAACTCACTTAATATATGCTTATTTTTTTTTGTTTTTAGTCACTCAGAAGCATCCTGTCCCATACTATATATCAGCCTCTTGATCTTTTTCCAAGTTTTTTCTTGTTTCTGGACTCCTTACTGGCCAACTGTGCTACATACTCTGCTTTATCAATGCGAACCTAGTCCATCCGTTCAAGTTCTCTGATGCAGTTTGCTCCAGGATTAATTCCTATATGCTGTAGCACTTTCACCCAACCAATGTTGCCATCATTAAAAGCAATAACAGCATCACTGAGCCCCCACTTCGTCTTCGTTCCAACAAAAACATTCCTTGGTAATCGAGTCCATATAAGATTACTGAACGACTCATTGAGATTTTGAGTCTGACCATGCAGACACTTCTTCAGTAATTCAGGATTTGCCGGGTCTCTGTAAATAGGTTTTATGATATCCATGACTGCTTCTGGGATGGAATGTTTATGACTGTATGAACAGTTTGAGTACTGGGCATTGCGGTAGTTGCACCATGAATCAGGTCCAGGAGGGCACAGTTGGTGCACTGGTTTCTCATCAGTTCTCTGTCTGTGGAAGAAGGTAGCCCAAACTGCCTGCTTCATTTTCAACAAATCCTCATTATTATTTCTAATGGCCATCCCATAATTCTGCTGTAGTTCATCAATCATTTTGTCTGTCAACCTGCCTCTTATGGTTTTACCATCAGAAAGTATCTTGTCCCTCAGACTTTGTTTCAACTTCCTCAACCTGATGCCCATCCTCTTCTGGACATGACCAACATATCCCAGTTTTGTGATAATCTTCTCACCGTAAAGCTGAGCGTCTACTACACTGTTATTTGCTTTTGGGTCTCCATCATCTAAGAACTTAGTGTAACACACTCCCGTTTCATCCACAGATCGACAAAAACTTTCAATAGCTGCAGAAGCCTCCATACCACCAAGTGTTCCTTGATAACTTCTGTCACAGATATGCCCTTCTTCATTCCATGATTTACACTTATGACAATGTTTGGTTAAAGTCTGGAAATCTATTACCTTTCCAGTATCCACACTGGTCACCACAGCAACAGAATTTTTAGAACTGTAGCTGCACTTCTGTCAAGTGCCATCAAAAGCTACTGGTATGTCAGTTATACCATCATTTATTTCAATAGCTTCGTTTTCAGCACCCTTCATTGACTCACATGCAACAGATTCCACAGCAGCTCCAGTAAATCCTGCATACTTGTCGATTTTACAAGGTGGGCGTGGCATATTCATTATGGCACACATTGTTTGCAGTGTGTCCTTTGCCAATAGCTCTCAATCCATAAAACCACCTAACATTTTCTTCAAAATAATTATCAGAATTCCAGAATGAATGAGTATATTTACAACTGGCACAATTAATGATAAGTTTCTTGGCTAATCCATTTGATATCTCACTGTCTTCAAGTAAATTAACAGGCCCTGCATATATTTTACAACACACACATTTACCTAACACCCTTGTTAGGATGTTTACATCTATCATAATATAAACTAACCTACCATTTACATCACTTTCGTTTTGGGAAAACTGTGTATCACAACGTTTTGTTTTAATCTTCGAAGCACTAATGGGTGTTTCTCCAGATACTGACGAGTTTGCCTCTGTTTCATTGTCTGTATCTTCACACGCCGCATGTTGAACACAGTGTTTCCCTTTATTCGAAAACCTATTACCATGAAACCCACATTCCTTAAAAACACTTCGTTTTGGCATCATACTTTACTTTTTGAGAGATTTATCAATCTATTCGTCACTTTTCCTCAGAAAAACGTTAACACTTCGACATACAACGCATGTTTATACTATGAAAGGATATGATACAGTTTTTGACAGTGCTACCAATACACTTTATAACACAGCAATCCACAGCCTTCTATACAAAAATTACCGATTTTATTAGATCTTGAAGTAATGCTTGTAAAAATTTTAACATCTTCAACCGGTGTAGATTATATTTAAAAAAAATACGTCCCATGTGAGTTTGTAAGTAATATATATATATATATATATATATATATCATTTTATTCGGAAAATTGCAAATCTTATAATGAGATAAAAATCCGAAAACACGAAAAAATTTTTTCGTTCTAACTTCCCTTAAAAAAATGGGGAGACTCGAACACTGTACAGCAGACTGTATCGGTTATTTTTCAGTCTAATGTGTAATTACGCAACAGCTTCTCCTTTTAATATCTTGCAGGAACGTATGGTTAAGTTGTATCTACTTACTTATTTATATATTTCATGGCTTTATGTATATAAACATGTAAAGAGTAGTGGTTATATAAGTACTAATGTTATTCCTTCATTGTAGTTATATGAAGCTTCTATGTATCTTTGGGAGCTTTGGTCTGGAGAGAAGCATTTTATCTGTGTGAAATAAGAAATTATCAGCATGGAAGTAACAGTTGATGAGCAGTAGTCTACAGCAGGGACGCGGATGTATTAAGATGGGCGTGCGTGGCAGTCTAATAATTAATAGAAATTTAATTATTTGACGGAAGGCAGAACAGTTTATGGAGCGGTGGCAATTGGAGAAGCGTGGAAGATATAAGGAAGAGTATACCGAAACAGATAGTGCAGTAATTTATGGGGAGAGACGAGAAGGATTCAGAACCTTCTCGAAAACGATTGCTTTGCTACTGTTGCAACAACATACCAACTTTTGGAGAAGAAGCTAAATTCCGAAGTTCGACGCAGAAGAGGATTTCGCAAGAATTAAAGAGTTTTGAAGAAAAAGAGAATTATCAGGCAGAAGATTTATTTCAAGATCATCACAGAAGGCGTCGAGAATAAGAAGCAAGGAACACCTAAAGCAACGTAGAACCAGAGGCAATCACATCAAAGAACGCAAATACACCACGATTCTTCAGGCAGCACACCGACTTTTTTCTGTGTTTCGTTAGACAGAAACGGGGCGGGGGATCATGAGTGAAGAAATAATTATTGTTTTGTGTGTTGAATGGAGAACAATTTCAAGAGTTAGACCAAACAAACAGTGTGAGAGTCAAAGCTTCCGATCATTGAAATACGAATCCCTAATGAAAGTAACGGTTCGACAGTCAAACGGTTAGTCAATGTCGAAAATGCAAAACTGTGTCTAAAGTGTCTACCCGACAAATCCAGTCTCACTTCCTACTTCGAAATCATTTTTTCGAAACTTTACGCTGTATTCATCCACGTAACTACGTACTGGAAATTTTGTAATTGACGCGATAGCAACGGTCTTCATGCTGTGGTCCAGCAATCTTCAAAAAACAGCGGCATTACGATGGCAGCAAAGAGTTTTCTTCACTGCTTTACGACCAGGATACTGCCCACGGTGAGACCTGTCAGGGCTTCAGAGAATAACACCAAGCCACAACCTTCGTTTTAAATCGTGCGAAAAACGGTATCTGTAACCATCTACTAAGAATGTGGACAACCATTCTTTAATAAAAATAATTAACAGAACTTCGTAGCTTATCAGTTATACTAACAGTATAAAACTCTCCCTATCTCTGCAAGCACAAGAGTTTGTGGATAAAACAACGAAAGAACCAATACTGAAATAATTTCTACTAAATACATTCGAGTTAGTTGTAAAAGGACCAGCAGAAATTTTACTTAACAAACAAATGGTTCAAATGGCTCTGAGCACTATCGGACTTAACATCTGTGGTCATCAGTCCCCTAGAACTTAGAACTACTTAAAACTAACTAACCTAAGGACATCACACATATCCATGCCCGAGGCAGGATTCGAACCTGCGACCCTAGCGGTCACGCGGTTCGAGACTGAAGCGACTAGAACCGCACGGCCACACCGGCCGGCACTTAACAAACAAGGACGTAACAAAAAATAAAGGTTATCTCTTAACCACATTGAGTTTCGGGTATTGTTTAGTAGTGTACTGCTCATTTACTGAATGAAGTGCCATTTTGTATTGCGATAAACTAACTCTGGTTAAGCTTTGCACTTTAGTAAGCAGTAGCCAGTATTCTGCCATTATTTTCAATCTGAATATCTTATGCAATACGAGGAGCCAATACACGCCAGTAGTGCGTATCTGTTCACTTGCACTTCGCATAACAACCCACTAAACATAACTCCTTACTTGACCCCACTGCAACTTCATAGCAAACAGCAAACTTCTGAGAGATTATCATTACAACAGACATATCCAGAAAATGCTGCTCCCGTACGACACGCGTCTGAAGAGTTTTCGAGAAATCGCTGTTAAATATTTTATGAGCCTTTTGCTTACCATCCGAGAGCACCAGCAGTCTGACTGCGGCGTTAGCACAGCTGCCTAAGGTGGCAGCTTAGAAGTCTTAAAACGGTCCTAACTCTCTTCTTATGAGTAATTATCACGGCAATTATCGTTACTGGATTAGTTAAGAGAGTTTCACAAATTTTGATTCAGTTTGAAATATCGTTGACGTAAGCCAGAAAACGTTTACTGTAAGTGAAAAATATACCTCAACCCGGTACTATCATCTCACTGTCTTCAATGCTCTACTTGGTTAAGAGTGAAACGTACTGTTGCAAATATTTAGCTTCTTCGTGCACAATGTGGCCACAGTAACAAATTCTGACCAAAATTAATTCGAAGTACCAAGCTCCAATATATATAGAGGGGTCCAAAAAAATGTATCCACTGTTTAAAAGTCCATAACTTGCAAACTAATTGGCGGAGTTGTCTCATTTTTGGTGAAAGTGTAGCTTAAGATATCACTGCAGGTGTTCGAAATGGTCACCATTAACATCCACACACAAACGATGCCGCCGAACTGCAGCACGAACTACTGACTGCAACGTGTTCAGTTGGATATTTGCACATGAATGTACGATGCATTCTCGAAGTTCATCCAACGTTCTTGGCTTTTGTTGTTAAACGCCGTCCTTTAGTGTTCCCCAAAGGAGAAAGTCCAGAGGAGTTAGGTCTGCGGAACGTGGTGGATACTCCACAGCACCTCTATGGCCTATCCATCTTCCTGGTAGATTTTCGTCGAGATACGCCGTAACACGATTTTGGTAGAGGGCTGGGGCACCATCTTGTTGAAAGTAAACTTTTACGTCTCCATACAAGTCTGGGATAACAGGTAAAATGGATGTCAGAAGCTTCTGAAGGTACACCTCACCGGTAACTGTGCCCTGTGCCGTCAAAGAAGAATGGCCCAATCAAGCCCCGGTAAGACAACCCACACCACACATTTACTCCTGGCAAATTCACGGCTTTGTGTACATGGACGTTCGGATTTTCGGAGGCCCAGTAGGTGCAATTGTGGCGATTTACTGCACCACTGAATTTGAACTGCGCCTCGACAGACCACACAATCATCTCTGGAAACTCTTCATTGTTGCGCACCATGTTAGTAAACCACTCGCAGTACTCCATTCTACGATCTGGATCGTCCTCGTTCATTGTGTGTAGCAATCGTGGGATGTAGCACTTCCACTTTGCTGTCTTCAAAATTCGCCGAACACTTGAGTGACGCACTCCAGTTTCACGGGCACACTGTCTCATAGACTTCTGTGGTGAGGGAGTGAATTGTTGTAACACACGACGGAAATTAGCTGGACTTGTTACTGTTACAGGTCGTCCAGATCGTTGTTTGTGTACATCTTTAACAAAGCCTTCGGCTTCAAATTTGTCTCGAATGCGACGAATAGTTAAACGTGTCGGTGGCTCTGTTTGATACTCATTTCGCCATTGCCGCTGAACCTCATTAATGTTTTCATACTTAAAATACCACTTCAAATCTGACTTCCTTTCATCGAATGTAAGCCTTGCGCCAGCCATGTTTACTCGAGTAACTAGATGCAACTAAGAACAAAGCACTGACTATCTGGCGACTGTCATCTGACAAAACAAAACAACGCAATACAACGCTTGTGTGGCAACTGCCGGAATCACAAACTATTACGCTACCAAAGATGAGACAACTCCGTCAATTAGTTGGCCAGTTATGGACTTTTAAACAGTGGATACAGTTTTTTGGACGTATATCGTTATTTGTAACAGTGTATGTGAGTGTGTTGCCTCGCTCATCCCTAGCCGGCGTAAGAGGAAAGAAAGCCACAAGACCATTTCTTGGGTATATTCATTTAGATCTGTAGTATCCTATGCTAAATTTGTAAAAAGGAGCGTGGTTTTTCTGTGAATTAATTTTGGTCAGACGTAGTTACTGCGGCCACATTGGGCACGAAGATGCAAAATATCTGCGACAGTTCGTTACACTCTTAACTAAGTGGAGCATTGAAGACATTGAGCTGAGAGTATCGGTTTCGGATATATTTTACACTTACAGTAAACGTTTTCTGGCTTACGTCAACGATATTTCAAACTGAATCAAAATTTGTGAAACTCTCTTAACTAATCTAGTAACGATAATAGCCGTGATAATTACTCGTAAGAAGAGAGTTAGGACCGTTTTAAGACTCCTAAGCTGCCACCTTAGGCAGCTGTGCTAACGCCGCAGTCAGACTGCTGGTGCTCTCGGACGGTAAGAAAAAGGCTCATAAAATATTTAACAGCGATTTCTCAAAAACACTTCAGAAGCGCATCGTACGGCAGCAGCATACGTTACAGGCGTGAATTACAACGGTGCTGGAGATGAGCGAAATCGCTTAGGAGTATCTTCCGCGGTTGACACGTACCGCAACGAGAGAGACTACTGATACGCAACTCGGTAAGGTCACAGAGTGCCGACAAACGTCAGCGTTTTTTCCCGTGCGAGTTTTGGAATTCGTGTGTACTCACTTTGCGCTGTTACTGGTGCTTTTGACGCAGCATCCAGCTTACAGACAGCGCGGACGAGCACTCATCCGGCCGACGTGCTTCGCTCCGGTACATTCGCCGCCTCTTCTCGTTGCGCAAACAACGCCGAGAGCGTTTGACGAGCCAGGGGTCTGTGGAGGTCCGCAAAGGTCAACCGCCGCATGGTCGCAAAGGCCTGTGGCTCGCAGGACAGACGAGGCGCAACCCTGCCGGCAGTTTCCCTGAAGTGTACGGGGTTTCTGAACCACTGGACTACCCATCTGAATCTGGATTAAAGGAAACAGTCTACGGAAACTACAACCGACATGGCTAAGTGTTGCTCATTACTTGCGGAAGCTGCGTGCTGGGAGACCGTACTAATAATCAGGAAATTTCCTTAGCATTTTGATTGCGTAAGGGCTTTGGAAATTTACTAGCGAGTCCTACATTTTATTATGATGTACAGAGGTTGGACAAAAAGATTGGAAACACCGCAAGAAATGTATGTTTGAACATAAATCCAGATGGTAATCAAGCCAAGTGGCACTCGCACAATATCCTCAATACAATGTATGTGTCAGTCGTGGTCAGAACAGTGATCTGCATTATGTCGGAGTTAACAGAATTCGAACGTTGGAAAATTGCTGGTGCTCGTATGGTTGGTGCTTTCGTAACTACGGTAGCCAACGTGTAACGGTGTTTCACGAAGCACCTTATCGGAGATTTATACCGCATAAAGGAAAACCGGAGAAACCTCATCCGCCAAGTCACAACGCGGACGAAGGTGTACGTCGCGTGATCGTGACGGACGGTCATTGAAGAGGAATGTGACGGAGAACAAGAGGACGACAGCTTCAAAGGTCAGTGCAGAACTAATTGTAGCACTCACGAACACTGTCAGCACCAAAATAACTCGGAGGAGCTCCATAAACAGGGAAGTGCACGGCTAGCTGGAATTCAGTTATCAGTGGTGGAAATGCCTGTAAAAGGAAAACTTGGTGCCGAAGCTACACTCCTGGAAATTGAAATAAGAACACCGTGAATTCATTGTCCCAGGAAGGGGAAACTTTATTGACACATTCCTGGGGTCAGATACATCACATGATCACACTGACAGAACCACAGGCACATAGACACAGGCAACAGAGCATGCACAATGTCGGCACTAGTACAGTGTATATCCACCTTTCGCAGCAATGCAGGCTGCTATTCTCCCATGGAGACGATCGTAGAGATGCTGGATGTAGTCCTGTGGAACGGCTTGCCATGCCATTTCCACATGGCGCCTCAGTTGGACCAGCGTTCGTGCTGGACGTGCAGACCGCGTGAGACGACGCTTCATCCAGTCCCAAACATGCTCAGTGGGGGACAGATCCGGAGATCTTGCTGGCCAGGGTAGTTGACTTACACCTTCTAGAGCACGTTGGGTGGCACGGGATACATGCGGACGTGCATTGTCCTGTTGGAACAGCAAGTTCCCTTGCCGGTCTAGGAATGGTAGAACGATGGGTTCGATGACGGTTTGGATGTACCGTGCACTATTCAGTGTCCCCTCGACGATCACCAGTGGTGTACGGCCAGTGTAGGAGATCGCTCCCCACACCACGATGCCGGGTGTTGGCCCTGTGTGCCTCGGTCGTATGCAGTCCTGATTGTGGCGCTCACCTGCAAGGCGCCAAACACGCATACGACCATCATTGGCACCAAGGCAGAAGCGACTCTCGTCGCTGAAGACGACACGTCTCCATTCGTCCCTCCATTCACGCCTGTCGCGACACCACTGGAGGCGGGCTGCACGATGTTGGGGCGTGAGCGGAAGACGGCCTAACGGTGTGCGGGACCGTAGCCCAGCTTCATGGAGACGGCTGCGAATGGTCCTCGCCGATACCCCAGGAGCAACAGTGTCCCTAATTTGCTGGGAAGTGGCGGTGCGGTCCCCTACGGCACTGCGTAGGATCCTACGGTCTTGGCGTGCATCCGTGCGTCGCTGCGGTCCGGTCCCAGGTCGACGGGCACGTGCACCTTCCGTCGACCACTGGCGACAACATCGATGTACTGTGGAGACCTCACGCCCCACGTGTTGAGCAATTCGGCGGTACGTCCACCCGGCCTCCCGCATGCCCACTATACGCCCTCGCTCAAAGTCCGTCAACTGCACATACGGTTCACGTCCACGCTGTCGCGGCATGCTACCAGTGTTAAAGACTGCGATGGAGCTCCGTATGCCACGGCAAACTGGCTGACACTGACGGCGGCGGTGCACAAATGCTGCGCAGCTAGCGCCATTCGACGGCCAACACCGCGGTTCCTGGTGTGTCCGCTGTGCCGTGCGTGTGATCATTGCTTGTACAGCCCTCTCGCAGTGTCCGGAGCAAGTATGGTGGGTCTGACACACCGGTGTCAATGTGTTCTTTTTTCCATTTCCAGGAGTGTATATAACATGGACAAAGTAGATTTGGAAGAATGTCATTTGGTCGGATGAGACTTGATGCACATTGTTCTCAACTTCTGGCCGAGTTTGCGTCCCAAGAGTGAAATACAGCAGGAATTCGTTGTTGATTTTGGTCCATCGTTATCCTGCAAGGCCGCATTATTGCCAACGATTATGAGACCCGTTTGGTTGACCACGTCCACCCTATGATATAATACAATACTGGCTATTAAAATTGCTACACCAGGAAGAAATGCAGATGATAAACGGGTGTTTTTGGACAAATATATTATACTAGAACTGACATGTGATTGCATTTTCACGCAGTTTGGGTGCATAGATCCTGAGAAATCAGCACCCAGCACCCAGAACAACCACCTCTGGCCGTAATAACGGCCTTGATACGCCCGAGCATTGAGTTAAACAGAGCTTGGATGGCGTGTACAGGTACAGCTGCCTATGCAGCTCCAACACGATACCACAGTTCATCAAGAGTAGTGACTGGCGTATTGTGACGAGCCAGTTGCTCGGTCACCACTGACCAGACGTTTTCGATTGGTGAGATATTTGGAGAATGTGCTGGCCAGGACAGCAGTCGAACATTTTCTGTATCCAGAAAGGCCCGTACAGGATGTGCAACATACGGTCGTGCATTATCCTGCTGAAATGTAGGGTTTCAAAGGGATCGAATTAAGGGTAGAGCCATGGGTCGTAACACATCTGCAATGTAACGTCTACTGTTCAAAGTGTCATCAATGCGAACAAGGGGTGACTGTGACGTGTAACCAATGGCACCCCATACCATCACGCCGGGTGATACGCCAGTATGGCGATGACGAATACACGCTTCCAATGTGCGTTCACCGCGATGTCACCAAACACGGATGTGACCATCATGATGCTGTAAACAGAACCGGGATTCATCCGAAAAAAAGACGTTTTGCCATTCAGGCACCCAGGTTCGTCGTTGAGTACACCACCGCAGGCGCTCCTGTCTATGATGCAGCGTCAAGGGTAACCGCAGCCATGGTCTGCGAGCTGATAGTCCATGCTGCTGCAAACGTCGTCGAACTGTTCGTGCAGATGGTTGTTGTCTTGCAAACGTCCCCATCTGTTGACTCAGGGATCGAGACGTGACTGCGCTATCCGTTACAGTCATGCGGATAAGACGCCTGTCATCTCGACTGCTAGGGACCCAGCACGGCGTTCCGTATTACCTTCCTGAACCCACTGATTCCATATTCTGCTAACAGTCATTGGATCTCGACGAACGCGAGCAGCAATGTCGCCATACGATGAACCGCAATCGCGACAGGCTACAACCCGACCTTTATCAAAGTCGGAAACGTGATGGTACGCATTTCTCCTCCTTACACGAGGCATCACAACAACGTTTCACCAGGCAACGTCGGTAAACTGCTGTTTGTGTATGAGAAATCGGTTGGAAACTTGTCTCATGTCAGCATGTTGTAGGTGTCGCCACCAGCGCCAACCTTGTGTGAATGCTCTGAAAAGCTAATCATTTGCATATCACGGCATCTTCTTCCTGTCGGTTAAATTTTGCGTCTGTAGCACGTCATCTTCGTGGTGTAGCAATTTTAATGGCCAGTAATGTATTTGTTCCCAATAGTGACGCTGTTTTCCAAGACGACAGGACCCTGTTCACACATTTCGCATCCTCCAGGATTGGTTTTTGAGTACGAGGTGGAACTGTTGCGTCTCCATTGGCCACCACACTCACCAGGTCTCAGTATAATTGAATCTTTGTGGTCTACTCCTCCATATAGTTACCTAAGCCTGCCACTACGTTGCAGGAAGAGTGGTATAAGATTCCCGTGAAAACCATACACGACCCGTTTTATCCATTTCGAGGCAACAGGAAGCTGTTTTCAGTGCCAACGTGTTTCCTAGACCGTATTTGGTGTTCCCATTTCTGTCCACCCGCTGTACCTCTAAAGCTGAAACATGATGTGGCGCGAACTAGCGAACATTTGAGACAAAGGAGAAAGAACAATGTAGCGAAATAAATACTACTATTAACAAAAGCCATGAAGGACTCCGCTTTAGGTTGAAAACAAGCATTACGCAACTACTCGAGCTAAAGTCACCTTATTTCACCGTGATCTGATCTGTGTTAGCTTCGTTTGCTTTCCAAACTGACGCCACTCCATGTCATGTGCGTTCCACTTCGGTAGTGCGCAATATTGCCTGCAAGCGTTGCTAAAAGCTTTACCTAGTCTGGTAGTCAGCTCGGTAATTTTTTTTTTTTCATGGGGAATATTTGGCTCTTATCTGGGACTCAATACCTTAATGAGCACGCTCTATTGTGCTTTGTGCGCCGGCCGAAGTGGCCGTGCGGTTAAAGGCGCTGCAGTCTGGAACCGCAAGACCGCTACGGTCGCAGGTTCGAATCCTGCCTCGGGCATGGATGTTTGTGATGTCTTTAGGTTAGTTAGGTTTAACTAGTTCTAAGTTCTAGGGGACTGATGACCTCAGAAGTTGAGTCCCATAGTGCTCAGTGCCATTTGAACGATTTTTTGTGCTTTGTGTTGATTCATACTATCTTGGGCAATTACGTTTCAGATTCATGATTAGGTCCTATAATGAACCCCTTAATTACTTGATGCGGATTCTCATCATCCCTAAGCGACACTAGTAGATGGTAGGTTAATTGTTTTTTTAGTGCCAATGACGGTAGGTGAAGTTTCTGCACAAAGGTACAATGCCTCCAACATGTGCAGCATGTTTCAGGTAGTTATAGAGCGAACTCCTGTTCGTGCCTTTCTTCATGGCACACAGACAAGTTATCGTCACTATTAGGACAGTTAGAGTTAGATACAGAGAAAGGTTCAGTTTTGAAAATTATTTGTTTGCTCTATAGTATCTCTAATGTGACTAAATCACATTTTGATGGAATAAATTAGTTACATGTGGAACTGAATTCGAAAATACTGAATGTGTAAAATACGCATCATTAGACTTCTGTGTATCTTCGTGAGGGCAAGCAAGAGATAAAATCAAGTGAAGTGAAAGTAAATAGTTCCGTGGATCTGTAGCATCAAAATATATCATTCACCAGTTATGTACAATACTTACGTATACGACAGCTGACCCAGTACGTCATTTGCCTCAGATTACAGACACAAGGCAAAGATGTATAAAATCAGTTAAAAAGCAGACGGTGTTCACGTGCACAGAGTGTAACATTCATCTCTATGTAATCGAGACAGTCAACTGTTTCTGTATACTGTATTATAAGGTTTACAATCACTTATAGTTTAATTTTTAATGACATGAATTACATTAATATTTCATCAAAACGTTGAATATAAGAGGTGATAAACAGTTTTCAGTTCGAAGGGCGTGCAGCCCAGAATCGGTATGCCAATGAGGCAAAATCGCCTTGAGCATTGAGACAACCATCCCACCAACGCACCAGTTGAAGATACCCGTTTGGTAAAACAACGTGCCCTGCTGCATGAAGAAGGCATGCACATCCACGTCCGACAGGAATCGTTGACCCTTCAAGGCCATATTTAAGGGGCTTGAGGTGCGATCATCCCTTGGGGAGGGATCAGGACTATAGGGCAGGTGCTCGAGTGTTTCGGCTGTTGGATGAGGCTGGCCTTTCAATTCGACCGGTGTCTTGTGTCGAATCGCGACCAGCACGGAACTTGACGCAGGATTCCACAACGGTGGTTTTGGACAGATATGTTACCCCATACTCACTCTTCATTCTCCAATGGATGCCTACCGGTGTTCGTTCTTCAGCGGCCAAGAAAAGAATAACAGCACGTTGGTCCTTCTTCTACGGGTTTGGTAATAACGTTGCCATAGTTAACGTTTCCGCATTTATCCCACGCCGAAAAGACACGAATTCTACACTAATCCGTTTCCTAGATGTCGATACTTACACTGGGGTGACAAAAATAATGGGATACCTCCTAGTACCGTGTCGGACCTCCTGTTGCCTCGACGTGGGGTGGACTCAAAAAGTCGTTGGAAGCCCGTGCAAAAATACTGAGCCATGCTGCCTCTATAGCCGTCCATAATTGCGAAAGTGTTGCCAGTACAGGATATTGTGCACGAATTGACCTCTCGATTCTGTAAACCAATCGCAAACAATTGTGGCCAGCCATCGTTATTTGGGAACATGATCAGTTAATTTGGACTACAGAACCTAGTCCATTCGATGTGAACACGGCTCACAGCGTTATGGAGCCACCACCAACTTGCATGGTGCCTTGTTGAAAGTTGGGTCCATGGATTCATGGGGTCTGCGCCACACTGTCACGTGCGAACCCTACTATCAGCTCTTGCCAACTGTATTCGGGACTCATAGGACCAGGTCACGGTTTTGTAGTCGTCTAGTATGGTCACGAACCCAGGAGAGGCGCTGCAGGCGATGTTGTGCAGTTAGTAAAGGCACTCACGTCGGTCGTTTGCTGCCACAGCCATTAACGCCAAATTTGGCCGCACTCTCGTAACATATACGTTCGTCATACGTCCAGCATTGATTTCTGTGATTATTTCTCGTGGTGTTGTTTGTCTGTTGGCACTAACAACTCTACGCAAACGCCACTGCTCTCGGCAGTTAAGTGTAGGCCGTCAGCCACTGCGTTGTCCTCGGTGAGAGGTAATGCCTGAAATTTGGAATTCTCGGCACACTCTTGATGCTGTGGATTTCGGAATATTGAATTCCCTAATTATTTCCAAAATGGAATGTCCCATACGTCTAGTTCCAATTACTAGCCTGCGTTCAAGGTCTGTTAAATCCCGTCGTGCGGCCGTAATTACGGAAAATTGGAAATTTGTGGTGGTAAGTTCTATGGGACCGAACTGCTGAGGTCATCGGTCCCTAGGCTTACACACTACTTGATCTACCTTAAACTAACTTACACTAAGACTTACACTAAGGACAACACACACACCCATGCCCAAGGGAGGACTCGAACCTCCGACGGGGGGAGCCGCGTGAACCGTGGCAAGACGCCCGAGACCGTATGGCTTCCCCGCGCGTAAGACAATTACGCCGAAAACCTTTTCACATGAATCACCTGAGTACAAATGACAGCTGCGCCAATGCACTGCACTTTTTTACCTTGTGTACGCGCTATTGCCGACACCTGTATATGTGCATATCGCTATCCCATGATTTTTGTCCTTAGTGTATATACCCGTTGCGATATGTTCAATATATGCTGCAGCGACGCCCTGACACGGAAACTTTTTGATCGTCCCACATACAAATCGTTTACTAAATGAAGTGTTGCAAGTTCTCAAATGTCTACATACTTCGCCGGCCAGTGTGGCCGTGCGGTTCTAGGCGCTTCAGTGTGGAACCGCGTGGCCGCTACGGTCGCAGGTTCGAATCCTGCCTCGGGCATGGATGTGTGTGATGTCCTTAGGTTAGTTAGGTTTAATTAGGTCTAAGTTCTAGGCGACTGATGACCTCAGAAGTTAAGTCGCATAGTGCTCAGAGCCATTTGAACCATTTGAACCTCTTTAATCCTGGCGAATTTTGCATAAGAACTAGACATGCACTCGACTGCCTCCTTACCTACCACCTAATTAATTATGTGCACAACGTTAACGAAAGGAATTGATGGTGGACCCTGCTAGTTGGTAAAATATGGTGTGGTTCAAATGGTTCAAATGGCTCTGAGCATTATGGGACTCAACTGCCGTGGTCATCAGTCCCCTAGAACTTAGAACTACTTAAACCTAACTAACCTAAGGACACCACACACACCCATGCCCGAGGCAGGATTCGAACCTGCGACCGTAGCAGCAGCGCGGCTCCGGACTGGAGCGCCTAGAACCGCACGGCCAACGCGGCCGGCAAATATGGTGTGCACACTCACAATAACTTAATAAAAATCGTAATCTACTCAGTAAAAAAAGGGGATTTTATCATAATAAATGACAGGAAAAGGGATTCTGCATCTATCTATAAATGATATGCAGATTAAACATTACAATGAGATTTATTATAAATCAGAACATAATGTTACTTGATTGTCGATCCAAACAGGAAGCTAATGCATAGAGAATACTAAAGGATAGAGTACACTGAACTGTTATGAGAATAAGAGTTGGCTCGGGAACAAGGGGCTCCTACTCTCTGTGATGGAATAGACTGACGACAATGACTGGAGGTCCTAATGAATCATACTCCCCCTACTATAATGCAGTATCGCTATTAATAGTGAGAGCTCAAATGGGAACACATGGAAAACAAGCAAGGTGGACTTGTAGCAAAGCGAGCGCGCGTGCTGCTGAGGACTTCAGTATAAAAATGATAGGTCCTACAATGCAGGAGCCCCAAAATACTTTACCAGTCCCGAAACCTGCAGCACGTCGTTGGTAGGCTGCGTTCTGACGACGTAGGCGCCGACTCCTACTGTGCAGCAACTCTGTTTTAACACGTGGCCTCGAATGCTGTCCGAGAATTCTAACAACGGAACCTCCCCATCGCACCCCCCTCAGATTTAGTTATAAGTTGGCACAGTGGATAGGCCTTGAGAAACTGAACACAGATCAATCAAGAAAACAGGAAGAAGTTGTGTGGAGCTACGAAAAAAATAAGCAAAATATACAAACTGAGTAGTCCATGCAAAGATAGGCAACATCAGGGATGATTTGAACTGAGGAGCGCCGTGGTCCCGTGGTTAACGTGGGCAGCTGCGGAACAAGAGATCCTTGGTTCGAGCCTTCCCGCGAGTGAAAAGTTTGACTTTTTATTTTCAGACAATTATCAAACTTCAGGCACTCACACATAATCAACTTCGCTCTGCAAAATTCCAGGACATGTTCAGATTTGCTTGGACATATGCAGGATTTGACGGTCTACACGCGGAAAAATTTGAAATCGTTAAAAACATATGTTTTGACAGAGCACAGGGAAAACTGTGCATTCATTTGTTGCAGTTTATGTGACAAACTCTTACGTTTTCATCACTTTTTTGGGAGTGATTATCACATCCACAAGAAAACCTAAATCGGGCAAGGTAGAAAAATCTTTTTACCCATTCGCCAAGTGTACAAGTTAGGTGGGTCGACAACATATTCCTGTCATGTGACGCACATTCCGTCACCAGTGTCGTATAGAATATATCAGACGTGTTTTCCTGTGGAGGAATCGGTTGACCTATGACCTTGCGATCAAATGTTTTCGGTTCCCATTGGAGAGGCACGTCCTTTCGTCTACTAATCGCACGGTTTTGCGGTGCGGTCGCAAAACACAGACACTAAACTTACTACAGTGAACAGAGACGTCAATGAACGAACGGACAGATCATAACTTTACGAAAATAAACATTTCACTCGAGGGAAGACTTGAACCAAGGACCTCGTGTTCCACAGCTGCCCAAGCTAGCCACGGGACCACGGCGCTCCCGAGCTCACACAATCTTTGATGTTGCCTATCTTGCACATGGACTACTCAGTTTGTATATTTTGCTTATTTTTTTCATAGTTCCACACAACTTCTTCCTGTTTTCTCGATTGATCTGTGTTCAGTTTTTCAAGGCCTATCCACTGTGCTAACTTATAACTAAATCTGAGGAGGGGTGCGATGGGGAGGTTGCCTTGTAAGTTATCCTTGCGTGGCCGAAGCAGAGAAACTCCTGGATGCAGAGACACAGCAAAACCTTATAAACTCGCCCTATTGGTACAGGTGCGAAAACGCAGAGTAAGAATCTAAGTCTTAAGTCGCAGAATGAAACTGGAGTGTGCCCGAAGTCATGCTCCACAACGATTCTGAAAAAGTGCGACTAAGTCGCAAGACCGTCCGATTCCGACGAAGATCAGATCCCGAACCAATGCGCCCGCGCAATGCAAGAGGGAAGCCAACGCCGTTCAACTTCCCACTACCCTCGAAAAGCCGCAAATCAGCATTCAGTGCTTATTCCAAAATTCCGCCACAGTATCTCAGAACATCATTCGCGCCAATAGCGACCGTTCCCTCGAATTTCGTGTAGGGGTTTATGACGTTAACTGGCCTCAGTTTAAGTTGACCAATCACGCCTCTGCTATTTAGCTGGGGGCACTGAACTTGCCGTTTGACTGGCTACGAAAACAGCATGCCAAGACCACCGGCCATCCGTCGCCAAGCAGTCGCAGCCAGCAGCGCACCGTCCACAAGAGTTCTCAGAATCATACAGGCAATACAGGCAGTCGGCGCCAGCCGTCTTCGTTCCAGACACACCAGTAACGTAAACACATAAACTGTGGCGACACTCAGACGGCTCGCAGGTCGTCTCGCCCTGCATACAATAGGCGAAACTCGACCGAGGTCAATCGCCCGTCAGGCGCTCAAGCCCATAGTGTACGACCCTCTCTGTGTTTGCGGAAGTGCAGACCCCCCATGAAAACGCAATGTGTCTCATCCTCCGGCGCTCGCCTCGCAACAAGCCACACAGGAAAGTAACAGAGAAAACTAAAAGCAAGACCACATACAGTTCCCAACATGCATAGCAGTAAAGTGAAAAGTAATCTGAGCTCTCAGTACAAATACTCTCATCAGAATAACCATATTCGGCCCGTTCCCAAAGTCAAATGATATAAAACAAAAAAAAAAGGGCATGGAACCTCTCAACGGCACAAGATCGAAAGGTCGGTAGTAAGGATGGCGAATTGTCGACTTCAGTTGGATGGGAGAACTTTAGGAAGCGACGTCAGCTATGAATGGGACCGTGTATCTAACACCGATACGACCTTTGGTCCGCCCCGGTAGCTGAGTGGATGCCGGCACGGTAGCTCAGCGTGTTCGGACAGAGGGTTACATACCCTCTATAATAAAAAAACCGAGTTAATCGATCATCAACGAACTTAATCGGATGTATTAAGACGTCCGCCCCGAGCAGATACAACGAACAAACGCGGACAAAATGAAAATTTAAAAAAAAAAAAAAAAAAGTGGTCAGCGTGACAGACTGTCAATCCTAAGGGCCCGGGTTCGATTCCCGGCTGGGTCGGAAATTTTCTCCGCTCAGGGACTGGGTGTTGTGTTGTCCTAATCATCATCATTTCATCCCCATCGACACGCAGGTCGCCGAAGTGGCGTCAAATTGAAAGACCTGCACCAGGCGAACGGTCTACCCGACGGGAGGCTCTAGCCACACGACATTTCTATTTTACCGATACGACCCATTTTTTAGTAATGCTGAATGTTTGGGATCCCCAACAGATTGGATTAAAGAAAGACTTCGAAATTCTATGGAATTCAGAGGCTTTCTGCTAGACTTGTTACGGAAGGAACTAATGTGAGTCCATTGAGAGAAAACGACGTTACTTCCGTGAAACATTATCGCGAGAATTTAGAGAACTAGTTCAAATGGCTCTGAGCACTATGCGACTTACCTTATAAGGTCATCAGTCGCCTAGAACTTAGAACCAATTAAACCTAACTAACCTAAGGACATCGCACACACCCATGCCCGAGGCAGGATTCGAACCTGCAACCGTAGCGGTGGCTCGGTTCCAGACTGTAGCGCCTAGAACCGCACGGCCACTCCGGCCGGCTTAGAGAACTAGTATTTGCAGCTGACTTCAGAACAATTTTACTGTCGCCGACATACGAGGACAGACTGAAAAGTAATGCCTCCATTTTTTTAATTCTGTGCCTCCATTTTTGTAATTCTGTACTCAATATCAGTTAAGGTTTACACGTCATGCGTATTACTTCGCTGACGGATGTTGCGTCCTTTTGCCTCTAAAGGGCTCTGAATTGTAGTTTGTAAAACGGCGGTGTGTGATGTAACAACGTCGGTGAATGAGAAACAGATCTCAAAAACCGAAACCACGAATCTGAAGAGTTTGTCTGCACATGGAGGACCCTCCCTTTCAGCTTGACGACGCCATACCACACATGAGCGCTTCGACGTCTACTACAGTCCCACGCCCTGGGTTCACTCTCATCGATCATCCTCCTTACAGCCCCGACTTGGCCCTCTCCGATTTTCATCTCTTTCCAGAACTTGAAGAACATCTCCGAGGACTTCTCTTTGATTGTGGCTCCATCAACAAAGTTGAATATTTCACAGTGGCGGTATCAACAAATAGGTCTCTTGTTGTGATGAATGTGTTCGTCGCTATGGTGAAATAACTACGTACACATCAAGACTAAAACGTAGAATTTTGGTAACATTTGTTTTTTTAAATAAAAAGTTTTCACATAAAAATTGGAGGCCCTATTTTTCAGCTCACTTTCATACATTTGCCTTAAGGAGCGCAAAGACGAGTTAAGAGAAATGTGGGCTGCTGCAAAGGCGCGTGGACAATAGTTTTTCTCTCGCTCAATTCGCGAGTAGAACAAGAGAGAGAATGACTATTAGTGGTATAAGGTACCATCTATCATACACCTTATGGTAGCTTACGGAGTATGTATGTAGATGTAGATGTACACTCTGTAAGTAGGCTGTTTAGGTTTTTATGTTGACAACGCCACGTAGTGCTCTGTATGAAAATCACTGACTGTGCTGTGTGCAGTCTGTGGCTGGTTCGCATTGTTGGAATATTCGCTATTGTAGTGTTGGGCAGCTGGATGTGAACAGCGCATAGCGTTGCGCAGTTGGAGGTGAGCCGCTAGCAGTGGTGGATGTGGGAAGAGAGGTGGCAGAGTTTTGAGAGCGGACGATCTGGACGTGTGTCCGTCAGAAAGACGAAATTTGTACTGATATTATGACGTTTGAACACTATTAAGGTAAATACATTGTTTGTTCTCTATCGAATTCTTTCATTCGCTAACTATGCCTATCAGTAGTTAGTGCCTTCAGTAGTTAGAATCCTTTATTTAGCTGGCAGTATTGGCGCTCGCTGTATTGCAGTAGTTCGAGTAATGAAGATTTTTGTGAGGTAAGTGATTCATGAAAGGTATAGGTTATTGTTAGTCACGGCCATTCTTTTGGAGGGATTATTGAAAGTCAGATTGCGTTGCGCTAAAATATTGCGTGTCAGTTTAGTGATGATCAGAATAAGTAAAGAGAGAAATGTCTGAGTACGTTCAGTTTTGTTCAGCTGTTTGAAAATCAAATAACGTAAGGTTGGTTGGTTGGTTGGTTTGGGGAAGACCAGACAGCGTGGTAATCGGTCTCATCGGATTAGGGAAGGATGGGGAAGGAAGTCGGACGTGCCCTTTCAGAGGAACCATCCCGGCATTTGCCTGGAGTGATTTAGGGAAATCACGGAAAACCTAAATCAGGATGGCCGGACGCGGGATTGAACCGTCGTCCTTCCGAATGCGAGTCCAGTGTCTAACCACTGCGCCACCTCGCTCGGTAAATAACGTAAGGGGTTTACCAGCACAGTAACTCATAAATTTTTCTAAGGGGAGGTTTCAACTTTTTCAATTAATCTTACTTTTCACTCCTTCTTAATCACTGAGCGAAGTGGCGCAGTGCTTAGCGCACTGGACTCGCATTCGAGGACGACGGTTCAAACCCGCGTGCGGCCAGCCTGATTTAGGTTTTCCGTGATTTCCCTAAATCGCTCCAGGCAAATGCCGGGATGGTTCCTTTGAAAGGGCACAGCCGACTTCCTTCCCCATCCTTCCCTAATCCGATGGGACCGATGACCTCGCTGTTTGGTCCCTTCATCCAAATCAACCAACCTTCTTCACGGAAACGAGCTTGCTTATTTACGAGACTTTGGGGAAATAATTTAGAAGCGTATTTAAAAATCGCACACTCGAATTTAGCTCAGGTGTTAAACGAAGAAATTTTGCTTTGGTACGCTCTTAAGAAATTGCCATGGTTTAAACGCCATGATGCTGATTACTGGAAAGCAGTTACGAATATCAAAATGCAAGAGTGAATTTCTACGAATGATAAACTGCGCTATCTGCACCAAAGTGATACATTCGAAGCAAAACACACACATTAAATAAGAGATACCACTTACACGGCGGCAAAAATGCATAGCAAAACGGTAGCATAGTTAAATACAGTAACCATTTAAGTACCTGTCAAAAACTTGCTTCAGTACCAAAACAAGTAGTAGGGATTTTGGGTGGAAGGAAAGAAAGAGCACACGATTAAGAGCAGCAGCAGTGGAACAGTCAGCAGTCCACTTGTCCAGCAGATCAGGAACTCGCGGGCCAGCGGCGACATTCTTCAGTAGATGCATTCGTCACTTCTTGTAATTAATAAAATGTTAAGTGGCAACTAGTGGATACGTTCCACGGCGAAACCTCAACATTGAGGCGATTTGCAGTGGATGAACGAAAAATGGAAACACCAAAAGCGCAACATATTACCATGTATAATACGGTGTAGGAAAACAGTTGGTATTCAAAATGGTTCAAATGGCTCTGAGCACTATGGGGCTTAACTTCTGAGGTCATCAGTCCCCTAGAACTTAGAACTACTTAAACCTAACTAACCTAAGGACATCACACACATCCATGCTCGAGGTAGGATTCGAACCTGCAACCGTAGCGGTCGCGTGGTTCCAGACTGTAGCGCCTAGAGCCGCTCGGGCACTCCGGCCGGCAGTTGCTATTCAAAAGAGCTTCTAGAAACCTCAGAACGGATAACTACAGGTCGTGTAAGGTTTACAAGGGAATCTTATACCGTTATTTCTGCAAAATAGTGGCAAGTTCAAGCAACGATGACGGAAGTGTATAGGATCACGCGCCCTTCTCTCGAAAGTAGACCACAAAGGCTCAATAATACTGAGGTCTGTTGATTGTGGTGGCCAGAGGAGATGCGACAGTTCGTCGTAGCACCCATAAAACCAATTCAGGACGATGCTGGCTCGGTGAGCAGGAGCCCTGTCGTCTTTGGAAATAGCATCAACCACTGGGGAACAAACATTGTACCTTGGAATGTACCTGATCAGCCAAAATGGTCATATAACCCTTGGCAGTAATGCGACCTTGTTGAACAGTCATGGGGTCCATGAAATACCACTATATGGCTGCCCAAATTATCACCGAACCCCGCCATGTTTCCCTCTTGGGGCACGAACTCGGCCTGAAACAGGATTCGTCTGACCAAATCACTGGTCCAGATTTTATGGCTCTAACATCATGTTTTCCTGTTTTCCACTCGTGATCAGTGGTTCAAAAATGGTTCAAATGGCTCTGAGCACTATGGGACTTAACTTCTGAGGTCATCAGTCCCCTAGATCTTAGAACTACTTAAACTTAACTAACCTAAGGACATCACACACATCCATGCCCCAGGCAGGATTCGAACCTGCGACCGTAGCGGTCGCGCAGTTCCAGACTGTAGCGCCTAGAACCGCTCGGCCACCCCTGATCAGTGGTTATTGAGTTCCAGCTAGCCGTACCTTGGAATGTACCTGATCAGCCAAAATGGTCATATAACCCTTGGCAGTAATGCGACCTTGTTGAACAGTCATGGGGTCCATGAAATACCACTATATGGCTGCCCAAATTATCACCGAACCCCGCCATGTTTCCCTCTTGGGGCACGAACTCGGCCTGAAACAGGATTCGTCTGACCAAATCACTGGTCCAGATTTTATGGCTCTAACATCATGTTTTCCTGTTTTCCACTCGTGATCAGTGGTTCAAAAATGGTTCAAATGGCTCTGAGCACTATGGGACTTAACTTCTGAGGTCATCAGTCCCCTAGATCTTAGAACTACTTAAACTTAACTAACCTAAGGACATCACACACATCCATGCCCCAGGCAGGATTCGAACCTGCGACCGTAGCGGTCGCGCAGTTCCAGACTGTAGCGCCTAGAACCGCTCGGCCACCCCTGATCAGTGGTTATTGAGTTCCAGCTAGCCGTGCAGGTGCCTGGTTGTGGAGCTCCCGTCCGTGTTATTTTGGTGCTGACGGGGTTCGCCAGTGCGACATTCCGTTCTGCAATGACTTTTGCAGCTGTCGTCCTCGTACTTTTTGTCACAATCCTCTTCAACGACAGTCCGCCACGATTACTCAACACACTCTTTCGTCCGCTTTTTGACATAGCGGATGATGTTTCCCGCTTTCTTGTATACGGCATAACTCTTCGATACGGTGCCTTTTGAAACACAGCCACGCGGTTTGAGGCGCCATGTCACTGACTGCGCGACCCCTTCCGCCAGAGGTTCGAGTCGTCCCTCTAGCATGATGTATGTGTTGTTCTTAGCATAAGTTAAGTTAGTTAAAGTAGTGTGTAAGACTAGGGATCGATGACCTCAGCAGTTTAGTCCCTTAGGAATTCCCAAACATTTGAATATTTTTTGAGACTCCAAACACTTCGTCCCCCTTTGTTACGGAAGCACGCAGCATATTAGCACCAACAATTTGCCCACGTTCGAAAGTACTTAGCTCCAACACAACGCCCTCACAATTACACAGAACACTGTTCTGGCCACGACTGGCACACTTGTAACTTACTGAGGACATTGCACAGGTACTGTTCGTGGTCAAATACAACGGTGAACCAACGGGCTTGGCTGGCATCTGTATTTACAGGGTGACAGTCATTGAACTATATGAAATAACTTAATCGTAACTTCTGAAAGGTTTCTCTTAGGACTTTCAAACTGCACGATTGGCTGCGGGGCATGGTGGGGATCAGTATGCGCATGAATGGTTTGGTTTAGCGACGAAGCCCACTTTCATCTGGATGAGTTCGTCAATAAGCAAAACTGGCGCGTTTGGAGGACATAAAATCCGCATTTCGCGATCGAGAAGTCTCTTCACTCTCAAAGGGTGACTGTGCGGTGTGCAATGTCCAGCCATGGAATAATTGGTGCAATATTCCTTGATGGAAAGGTGACCACCGAAGGTTTTGGAAGGCGATTTCATTCTCATCATCCAAAGTGATCTGATTTCGACAACACGTGATTCATGCAAGACGGAGCTCGAACACATCGAAGCAGGGGAGTGTTTGATGTCATGGAGGAGCATTTTGGGGACCGCATACTGGCCTCGGGGTACCCAGAAGCCACTAGCATGGGCCTCGATTGTCCCCCATATTCTTCGGATTTGAAAACATGCGACTCCTTTTTGCGAGGCTGTATTAAAGACAAGGTGTACAGAAATAACCCCAAAACCATGATAAGCTGAAAAGAGCCATACAGGAGGACATCGACAGCATGGACGTTCCCACACTTGAGCAGGTCATGCAGAATTTCGCTATTCATGTGCGCCACATCATCGCCAATGATGGCATGCGTATCGAGCATATCATAACCTAAATCCGAATACCTGTAGTGACGTTTACATATTGAATAAAGAGTGTGCACGCCGTAGTTTGTAACTAATTTACGTTTTTTTTTCATATAGTTCAATAACTGTCACCCTGTATGTCCAAGCATACATTTCTCGCTGTTTTTTCATATTTTTGTCCACCATTTCTTCACAAGTTATTGAGAGCGTATGGCCTTAGAGTAATACTTAAGACATCAAGTCGATCAGGTGCCCTGTGACCACGACGTACATTTGGGAATACATGTGCCACTGCTAAATAGGTAACTAGATTGAACTGGTCACTTGTTGTTCAAAATTCATTTATTGTATTGATGTATTTCGAGAGCAGCACATCATTAGAACGTCTGTCAACCAAAAATACAGAGCCATAAGCACAAACGTAATTGACGAAATCATTAAGATTAAATATACAAAATATATTACAAAGACCGTTCAAAAAGTAGACATACACATACGACAGACCTCATCGTCAGTACTCAATTGATGGAGAGACAGCGTTACTACCGGAAACTGCCACCAGCCCCGAGCCTTTATTGCTACAGTGGTGCTGATTACGCCCACAGAAATAAATGAACGACTTCATAATGAAATTACAACTGTACAGAAATAGGAACAGAAACTTAATGTGGACTTAAATATACATACAAAATTCTTATAACAAGCTTGTGTTTTATGATAATATTGGATCGTGTTATAAGAATTTTGTATATAGTCTCATGACAAAGTACAAGAAGAATGGTTTGTGGTGAAGGTACGCCAATAGAGTGATATCTAAGGATGTAACGAAATAAGAAATACAGCACATAAAATTCAACCAAATTTGCAAGAGGAACAGCTTAATTTCATATTACATAAATGTATATGTTAAAAGCAGTTTTACATTGACACAAAACTCAAAACTATATGCAGAAAGGTGATGGTTCCTAAATGAAATCAAGAGGCTATATTCGAAAAAAATAGTCAGGTGATTATGGTACTCTATGAGACTCATTTAGAGTTAGCGCGGCACATAGGAAACCCCGCGCTCCTTGTGACACTGACAGAAAAAACTGAACGCCACACGTACACAGCAATAAAACACATGCAAAATAAGCATAAACAGAGACACAAGCATAAAATTAACTCAAAATGGGAAATCACAGGGACACTATCACACATCTCACCCGTCTTTAGCAATTTTGACAGAGATAGAATTGCATAAGAAAGAAAAACTGATACTATCAAGAGGGTTGAAACATTGACCAGCAGCAGTTTAAATAACCAACACACAGAAAACACATCCTTATACATGACAGAAACAAAACAGTAGTAAAGTGAATTTTGGGCTGAGAGGAGACTTAGTCAAAAGAGAAATAAGAAGCATAATAAAACAAACATAGCAGAAACATAATTAGAATAGCCACATAGGGACAGCCAGTTGAGAAAACTGAAACAAAAGTTAATAACGAATAACTTTTCAATAATTGAGGTACATAAAGGAAATGTAACAGTACTCATGAACAAAGAACAACACATAATAAAAACCATTGACTACACAAGTGCCTACACCATACAAATATTGAAATCAGATTCAGCCACATGATTTCAGGCGAATGAAAAAAAGTTTAAAAATTGAAACATACTCTCACTGATAGACAGAAATGCTACATAATACAGAAGAGCCCATATTGATACTCCATGGTCGACCAAGTATATATACACACAGCATACCCATGAGACTAGTTACAAGATTCAGGGAAGCCCCAAGATACCTGAAAAACACAGTATACCTAATAGAACACATACAGAACACAGATGTACCACACACAGAATAACTGATTCAGTTGACAGCAAGGCATCAAGGAAATAATAGAAATCATAGAATAAAATCTCCATCTTACAGTTAGACATAGTAGGTATTAGTGAAGTTCGATGGCAGGAGCAACAAGACTTTTGGTCAGGCGAATACAGGGTTACAAATACAAAATCAAATAGGGGTAATGCAGGAGTAGGTTTAATAATGAATAAGAAAATAGGAGTGCGGGTAAGCTACTACAAACAGCATAGTGAACGCGTTATTGTGGCCAAGATAGACACGAAGCCAAAGCGTACTACAATAGTACAAGTTTATATGCCAACTAGCTCTGCAGATGATGAAGAAATTGATGAAATATATGATGAGATAAAAGAAATTATTCAGATAGTGAAGGGAGACGAAAATTTAATAGTCATGGGTGACTGGAATTCGAGTGTAGAAAAAGGGAGAGAAGGAAACATAGTAGGTGAATACGGATTGGGGGTAAGAAATGAAAGAGGAAGCCGTCTGGCAGAATTTTGCACAGAGCATAAATTAATCATAGCTGACACTTGGTTCAAGAATCATAAAAGAAGGTTGTATACATGGAAGAATCCCAGAGATACTGAAAGGTATCAGATAGATTATATAATGGTAAGACAGAGATTTAGGAACCTGGTTATAAATTGTAAGACATTTCCAGGGGCAGATGTGGACTCTGACCACAATCTATTGGTTATGAACTGCAGATTAAAATTGGAGAAACTGCAAAAAGGTGGGAATTTAAGGAGATGGGACCTGGATAAACTGAAAGAACCAGAGGTTGTACAGAGTTTCAGGGAGAGCATAAGGGAACAATTGAGAGCAGTGGGGGAAAGAAGTACAGTAGAAGAAGAATGGGTAGCTCTGAGGTATGAAGTAGTGAAGGCAGCAGACGATCAAGTAGGTAAAAAGACGAGGGCTAGTAGAAATCCTTGCGTAACAGAAAAAATACTGAATTTAATTGATGAAAGGGGAAACTATAAAAATGCAGTAAATGAAGAAGGCAAAAAGGAATACAAACGTCTCAAAAATGAGATTGACAGGAAGTGCAAAATGGCTAAGCAGGGATGGCTAGAGGACAAATGTAAGGATGTAGAGGCTTATTTCACTAGGAGTAAGATAGATACTGCCTACAGGAAAATTAAAGAGACCTTTGGAGAAATGAGAACCACTTGTATGAATATCAAGAGCTCAGATGGAAACCCAGTTCTAACCAAAGAAGGGAAAGCAGAAAGATGGAAGGAGTATATAGAGGGTCTATACAAGGGCGATGTACTTGAGGACAATACTATGGAAATGGAAGAGAATTTAGATGTTGTTGAAATGGGAGATATGATACTGCGTGAAGAGTTTGACAGAGCACTGAAAGACCTGAGCCGAAACAAGGCCCCGGGAGTAGACAACATTCCATTAGAACTACTGACGGCCTTGGGAGAGCCAGTCGTGACAAAACTCTAGCATTTGGTGAGCAAGATGTATGAGATAGGCGAAATACCCTCAGACTTCAAGAAGAATATAATAATTCCAATCCCAAAGAAAGCAGGTGTTGACAGATGTGAAAATTACCGAACTATCAGTTTAACAAGTCA
This sequence comes from Schistocerca piceifrons, assembly GCF_021461385.2. Taxonomy (NCBI): domain Eukaryota; kingdom Metazoa; phylum Arthropoda; class Insecta; order Orthoptera; family Acrididae; genus Schistocerca; species Schistocerca piceifrons. The sequence goes on from NC_060140.1 coordinate 413,136,933, forward strand.
CAGTTGCAAAATACTAACGCGAATTCTTTACAGACGAATGGAAAAACTGGTAGAAGCCGACATCGGGAAAGATCAGTTTGGATTCCGTAGAAATATTGGAACACGTGAGGCAATACTGACCTTACGACTTATCTTAGAAGAAAGATTAAGGAAAGCCAAACCTACGTTTCTAGCATTTGTAGACTCAGAGAAAGCTTTTCACAATGTTGACTGGAACACACTCTTTCAAATTCTAAAGGTGGCAGGGGTAAAATACAGGGAGCGAAAGGCTGTTTACAATATGTACAGAAACCAGATGGCAGTTATAAGAGTCGAGGGGCATAAAAGGGAAGCAGTGGTTGGGAAGGGAGTGAGACAGGGTTGCAGCCTATCCCCGATGTTATTCAATCTGTACATTGAGCAAGCAGTGAAGGAAACAAAAGAAAAATTCGGAGTAGTTACTAAAATGCATGGAGAAGAAATAAAAACTTTGAGGTTCGCCGATGACATTGTAATTCTATCAGAGACAGCAAAGGACTTGGAAGAGGAGTTGAACGGAATGGACAGTGTCTTGAAAGGAGGATATAAGATGAACATCAACAAAAGCAAAACGAGGATAATGGAATGTAGTCGAATTAAGTCGGGTGATGCTGAGGGAATTAGATTAGGAAATGAGGCACTTAAAGTAGTAAAGGAGTTTTGCTATTTGGGGAGCAAAATAACTGATGATGGTCGAAGTAGAGAAGATATAAAATGTAGACTGGCAATGGCAAGGAAAGCGTTTCTGAAGAAGAGAAATTTGTTAACATCGAGTACTGATTTAAGTGTCAGGAAGTCGTTTCTGAAAGTATTTGTATGGAGTGTAGCCATGTATGGAAGTGAAACATGGACGATAAATAGTTTGGACAAGAAGAGAATAGAAGCTTTCGAAATGTGGTGCTACAGAAGAATGCTGAAGATTAGATGGGTAGATCACATAACTAATGAGGAGGTATTGAATAGAATTGGGGAGAAGAGAAGTTTGTGGCACAACTTGACGAGAAGAAGAGACCGGTTGGTAGGACATGTTCTGGGGCATCAAGGGATCACAAATTTAGCATTGGAGGGCAGCGTGGAGGGTAAAAATCGTTGAGGGAGACCAAGAGATGAATACACTAAGCAGATTCAGAAGGATGTAGGTTGCAGTAGGTACTGGGAGATGAAGAAACTTGCACAGGATAGGGTAGCATGGAGAGCTGCATCAAACCAGTCTCAGGACTGAAGACCACAACAACAACAACAGCAGAAACCTTACAACGGAAGCAATAATAAAAATAATAAGTATACTTAGACTGATCACTGAACAAAACTATGACGATGAATATTACCCGCAAAGCGTTGTGCTATACATAGGACCCCCAGTATCAGGAACCTTAGCCAATATTTTATCAGCCATTTAGAAAACCAGATATCTAAAAAGATAGCAACTGATGAAATCCGTTATTGGTACAGATATGTGAATGACATTATTTGTCTGATAAATGAACCAAAAGAAAAAAATAGATAGAAGAACTCCATTCAGAAATCAGCAAAGCACATAATAATATGAATTTCACACACTCAAAAAGAAAAAGAAGAACAAATAAATTTTCTTGACATAACACTAATACAGGAAAATGCAAATCGTCGCAGATACAATAATATGTTTCACACCCAACTACCCCACACCCAGAAGCACTAAGACACATGTTACATAGAAAAAAAGGATTCTACTCAACAGGAGAAATTACGAAAAATATTTACATATAATCACACAAACAGCTCGAAATAATGAATGTGACATACATGTGATATACACACTCAATCAAAAAATTTAAAACCAAGTACAAAACAAACACTACTCATTCCACATATCAAGAATACAGGAAAACTAATGTACACCATGACAATACAGTATAAAAACGAAGTAAATGGTGCACTACGACCTAAACACATAAAGTAAGACAGAACGGCAAACATAATAAAGAAACAGGATGTCCATACAACACATAAAACTGCGCAAACTCTGCAAAAAAAGTCTTGTATAACTGGCATACTGTAACTCGGAGGAATTGCAAACAGGTCATGTGAAGATACTGCCGACGACGGGAAAACCCGTGAAACTAGACCGATAAAAGGATCTACCATCAAAAAAAATCTTACATCCATAACAAAATAATAAATATGACATATCTGCAGTCTCTAAACAAATTTAAGTCAACTAGCAATCATGAGGGATAAATTCCAGGGAACGGGAATATGCATACTTAAACACCAAAGTTGTAATGCAGTATACATAGAAATGACGTGTAGGAATTCTGAATCATATCACAAAGAACATGCAAGGTGTTGTAAATATAAAGAAAACCATTCCATATTCGCAGAGCACTTCAGGCACCATAACCATCATCCTACCAAAATAGAACAAATATGAAAACCTTCAGGATACATTACAAAATGCCTCATCAGAATGCAGAAAGCTACCATATACACAAAACCATTGCAGAGAACAAACGGGTAGTAAAAGACCAGATACATTTCAACACAAATTTTCTGCTAATGCTAGTAAAAAATAATAAGTGAATTAAAAAACAAGGAACAGTACCATACTAAAACAAATACAAATTCACACACACACACACACACACACACACACACACACACTACACACACACCCAACAATATAAAACAATATGCATACATGCATATAATAATATTAAAACAAACACCAATTCACAGACACACACTGACCACAGATATCATAAACATACATTGAAAACAAGATGCAAAATATAACGTAAAGTAGATGAATGTTCATTTCTAAGTACTGTACTAATAGAAATTGGAGTGAAAGGGAGCAGAAGAATAGCTTTAAAACTAAAACACGAATACTCGTAGGGCAGCATCTACAACTCTGTAAGTGGAAATTTAAACTATTAATACGTCACAGAAGTTTAGAAACTGTCAGAATTGTTTCTAACTTCAATGCACAATGTCTAACACGGAAAACAAAATAGTATAAACACAAATATGTATATATTCCAGGCCGCTGACGAGGCTTTTCAAAAACCAATGGCGAAACGAGTACGGCACAAAAAAAAATCGTTTTATTCAGCTGTAATTAAACGGACGTAACATGATAATTATCAACATAACAAACACAAAATGTTCTGCATAATCAAACATGACTCTAGGGATGATTATCATTGATTGAAAGTCGTAGCCCTAAGTTACTTTCACAGAACTAATTGATTAAAGAGGATTACCATGCGCTGTTTTTACTATCTAAATCTGCAATAAAGAATCTTCTCCTTCTAGAATAAGTGTGGTTTCATTTTGGATGGGGAAAGGGGGGGGGGGGTGAAATAGGCAGAGAAACTGTAAGGAATAACTGGTTGCATAGTCTAAGGATAAATGAAAAAGGGAAGAAAAATTTTAGGAAAGATAGGACAGGAGAGATGTGATGAGACGGTACGATTAGTTATCGGGAACGTTTAGCGACGATGACGTCAGTGAGCTTTTAGTAATGGTTCTAATTCGTGTCAGTGGCGGACTATTACTTGATTCTACAGTAAAATTCAAAACAGCTGATACGTTATCGGGCAAGTAGACTATAATGAATTTTGTAAAAAACGAGAAAAAATGAAAGACATAACGGTCAAAAACTGTAAAACCCAAAACCAAAAAGAAGTGTACTCGCACTACGAAACTCTATCAGGTTTCTGCTTTTGAATTGCGTTCTGGCACAAGAAATCATGCGGTAGTAGAATTATTTTTGTAAGGCGTATGACATTGTTGTGAAAGAGTCGTTGCTGTTAAGGCTTATGTTTTTGCTGCGGTCTAAGTTGAAAGAGTAGAGCGTGTAGGTGCGTGAATAAACACGCCGGGTAATGTCTTCCGGTGCGTCACGCACATTCACCATCCGCTCAGCACTTGCCAGTGACGTCTATCCGCTTTGGGAGGCGACGTCGGTGTGCCAGAGAAACGGGGTCGTCGTTCACGGGATTGTCTGCCATCTACGGATATGGCCTCTGGCGGCCGTCGTCGTAAACATGAGACGGCGCCGCGGCGCTGCCGGCGCCGCCGGACGTGAGAGTCGTCCACAACGCAGCGCCCGCTATTTATTCTCCAAGTTGTCGCCTAATTTCCGGAAGCCGATTCGTCGCCCGCCGCACAACTTCGGCTTTGCGCCTCTGAAGAGGTGGAATAAACGTTCAAATTTCTGATGCAAATACGACGTGGCTGTCTCGCAGTTGAGTTAGTGAAACTTCGGTTACGTCTCCCTCCCTCTCTCCCACTCTTTGACTTGTTACTTGCAGAGCATCTAAGCGACAGCGAAGTCACTTAAAATGAATCAGTCATAAATGTTTACGTTCGCAGCGGAAAGAAGCCTTAACCAAGGGCTCTTGCGCAAAAGGAATTTTATTGAGACACACATGTATCAATTTTAAAGCCTTGTAGTAATAACAAATGACCGATCAAACATTTATTGGTAAATGGTTCAAATATTCTGCAGTAGTAGTTGTAGTGTCCGACGCATGGTGACGTGCGTATCTGCACTTTATTATTTTAAATCGTGTCGTGTAGCCAAAACATAAAAGCAAAACACATTATTTATCTTTGTATGAAGTCAGTGTTAATTTTACAATAACATTACATGTGCTGTTGGACATTCCAAATAACACATCTGCTTTCCATAATATTTCCAAGCATACTCTTAACATTACATTATTTGCTTTCTGTTTTTCCCCTTCTTCCAGCGATATGCACGACAAAAGAGGGAAGTCAGGGTAAGCAATAGTTCTACCTTGTCAGTCGCTGCTAATGCAAAAATAATTACCTGGACAAACTGTAACATTTATTATTTTATTACTATGGCAAAAGGACTTCCGCCGCTAACGGTAACAGTGGAATACTACATGGATTATATATGAATCCATGAACAGGTTCAGTTCTTACATAATTGCAAATTCTATTCTTACGAAAGGTTTCGAAAGTTAATAGAATGTCTTCTGTTATTCTTAAGTTGATGTTATTTTTTAACCTTTAAAAACCGGTTAAGGTTTGAAAATGAAAAAGTGTTTATTTTCACAAACAATGCGAATGTACGAACTATTGCAAAATGTAAAAGCACAGAATATCTACGAGAAAGCGTCCTAACAAAAGAAGTAGCAACAGTGGCAAAGACGTTTTTTTCAAGTAGAGGTAGGGATTCTAATTCATAATTTCGAATACCCCCAATAGGAGCCATACCTCTTACTACTTTAACCTTGCAGTCTCAATTCTTGGGTTAGATGATGATACCTGGTGCTCGACAGCGGTTTTGTCAATAATTTCTGCGAGCATTCCGTTCGTTGAAATTTGCTCCTCCGTTATTTCTTCTGAATCACGTTTTTCCGTGATGAAATAATGCCTCGTATTAATGTGTTTAGTGAGATCTTCGTATCCCACTTGTCTTTGACAGCTTAATTGCGCATTTGTTCTCACATAACAATTTAATCGGGCCTTCTGGGGAGGAGGATACTTCACTTCTCCTTGTAGCCGTTGCGGCTAAAGTGCTTCCATACAGATGGAAGTTGATGCCATGTACTCTGCTTCTGTCGTCGAGAGAGCTACTGTTGGTTGTTTTTCACTTCACCGTAAATTTCCTGCACCTTGTGCCCTAAACTGGAAACAGTGGTCGATGTTCTGTCTCCGGTGTCCCAACTCCAGTTAGCATCAGTGTATTCTGTATTTTATGGTGCTCATCTTTAGAAAATTGTAATTTGAAATCTTTAATTCCTCTCCGATTTTTTCACAGCTTGCCATTGAAGTATTGTTCGGGTTTTTGTGTGTGTGTAAATTCCTGAGGGACCAAACGGCTAAGGTCATCGGTCCCTACACTTACACACTACTTAAATTAACTTATGCTAAGAGCAATACACACACCCATGCCCGAGAGAGGACTTGAACCTCCGCGGAAGGGGTTGCGCAATCCGTGACAAGTCGCCTTAAACCGCGCGGCCACTCCGCTCGGCTCGGTTATTATTAATCCGACTTACAACTTCAATTGTGTTTGGAAGTTCTGGTCTTATATCTGATTGCTTATATATTAGGCTATCTATAGTTTCTCTGAATGGGACATTCTTCATGGCAGTTTTTCCTTTCTCTGCCTTTCGACTGTCTTCATGAATTCATACTTGGATATTATATAACAGTGTGGAAACCGGATTGTAGTCTTGCGTATTATATTTTTCTAAAGTCTGATTTATATAATTGTCTGGTCCATCCATATAAGCCCACGGCTGAGATCTCTCGTTACTGGATTTGTAGGCAATCGGTATTTCTCCAAGGTCCTCTTAGACTCTCTTTAACGGTAATTTGTTGTTGCAGATTGTTACAAAATATCGGCAAATCGTTTACGTAAACTGCTATTAGGTACGTATATTCTCTTCCTTGATTTTAGTGGTAACGTAGGATTTAACTATGGACCTACAGAAAATCAAACTTAGTAGAGCTGTATGCAGCTTGATGTTCCAACAGCAACTTATCTGTTTAAGTCCGTAGACTACTTTCTTAAGTCTTTTAATGCTTTTGCCTTTAGCTGTTTTTGTCAATTAGTGAACTATTAGAATTTTGACATAGCAATGATCAGTGTCCAAGTCAAGTTTAGCAGCTAGTGTAAATAAATACCAGAGTGAGTTGTATCGTATTATCGATGCATATGTTTCTTTGTAGCGTAAACTTTTGCCTCGAGCACATCTCTCAACTACCAATTTTATGGCGAGTTATTTGCCCTTGTCAGTCTCTTTTCGTCTTAAAGACCCACATGGCGTCAATAGCTTTTCTTTCCCTGGAGGCAGGATTGCTGACTCCTGTTTTGGATTTTCTACGTGTGATTTTAATTTTTTTAATTGCATGAAGCCATTTCTGTGAATTGTTAAACAGCACTGCTTCTTCCAAAGTTGATGGCTCTTGTGCATCTTTAGTGTTATAATGCATATAATCGTTCATCTTCTCTGATCTTAGTATTCGGGAAGATCGGATTACTTATGGAGATGGTTTGGAATCTTGTTTTATTTCGACTGAGCCCGATTTTTCTAAAATAGTACTGTCCAACCTGGCGCCCCTTGGGTCGTCTTGTGACTCAGTGTTCTCTAATTCTGACTCGATTTCTTCTGATCGCGTTCCATTTTTCTCCTTATCTTTAACTGGAAGAAATACTTGGTTTGGTTCCAGCGAATGATTAGATGTTCCTGGCTTGTCATTACTGTTCTGAATTGATTATTCTTAAAGATTACGTCTCTGGAATTTATAATTTTTTGTTGAACGGGTTGTAACAACTAGCACTCTTTGCTTTCTTCTTAATGTCCTACAAGTATGCACTCAACACATTTTTTGTGTACCATTTGCGTCTATTGATTCACAGTTTGTAGTCATAATATGCAGCACTACTTAATAATCTCAGTGTCTGATGTCGGGTTTATTCCCTGAGAATGCTTATTCTGGCGTCTAGTTAGTGAGATCTTTTGTTGGTGATTTGTTAATAAGTGAAGCGCGGTGAAGACTGCTTCTCCCTAAAATTTCGCAGGTGATTCCCATGAAACGACACATATTTCGCATTTTGCACGATAGTTCCATTGTATCTCTCTGCTAGATCATTTTGTTCTGTAGTATGGAGAACTGTGGTTTGATGTTTCAACTCCTTCGTCCTTTAAGAATTTCGCCAGTCTTTCGTGTACATATTACTTTCCCTTATCAGTTCGTAAGATAAAAGGCCTTTATTCTATCCGATTCTCTACAAACCTTTTAAAATCGAGCGTAATGTTAGGTACTTGATATTCAGTGTTGTCAATGTACAAAAATAATCCAGAATGAGATTTTCACTCTGCAGCGGAGTGTGCGCTGATATGAAACTTCCTAGCAGATTAAAACTGTGTGCCCGACCGAGCCTCGAACTCGGGACCCTTGCCTTTCGCGGGCAAGTGCTCTACCAACTGAGCTACCGAAGCACGACTCACGGCCGGTACTCACAGCTTTACTTCTGCCAGTACCTCGTCTCCTACCTTCCAAACTTTACAGAAACTCTCCTGCGAACCTTGCAGAACTAGCACTGCTGAAAGAAAGGATATTGCGGAGACATGGCTTAGCCACAGCCTGGGGTATGTTTCCAGAATGAGATTTTCACTCTGCAGCGGAGTGTGCGCTGATATGAAACTTCCTGGCAGATTAAAACTGTGTGCCCGACCAAGACTCGAACTCGGGACCTTTGCCTTTCGCGGGCAAATGCTCTACCAACTGAACTACCGAAGCACGACTCACGGCCGGTACTCACAGCTTTACTTCTGCCAGTACCTCGTCTCCCACCTTCCAAACTTTACAGAAGCTCTCCTGCGAACCTTGCAGAACTAGCACTCCTGAAAGAAAGGATATGGCGGAGACATTGCTTAGCCACAGCCTGGGGGATGTTTCCAGAATGAGATTTTCACTCTGCAGCGGAGTGTGCGCTGATATGAAACGTCCTGGCAGATTCGAGTCTCGGTCGGGCACACAGTTTTAATCTGCTAGGAAGTTTCATATCAGCGCACACTCCGCTGCAGAGTGAAAATCTCATTCTGGAAACATCCCCCAGGCTGTGGCTAAGCCATGTCTCCGCAATATCCTTTCTTTCAGGAGTGCTAGGTCTGCAAGGTTCGCAGGAGAGCTTCTGTAATGTTTGGAAGGTAGGAGACGAGGTACTGGCAGAAGTAAAGCTGTGAGTACCGGGCATGAGTCGTGCTTCGGTAGCTCAGTTGGTAGAGCACTTGCCCACGAAAGGCAAAGGTCCCGAGTTCGAGTCTCGGTCGGGCACACGGTTTTAATCTGCCAGGAAGTTTCATATCAGCGCATACTCCGCTGCAGAGTGAAAATCTCATTCTGGAAACATCCCCCAGGCTGTGGCTAAGCCATGTCTCCGCAATATCCTTTCTTTCAGGAGTGCTAATTCTGCAAGGTTCGCAGGAGAGCTTCTGTAAAGTTTGGAAGGTAGGAGACGAGGTACTGGCAGAAGTAAAGCTGTGAGTACCGGGCATGAGTCGTGCTTCGGTAGCTCAGTTGGTAGAGCACTTGCCCACGAAAGGCAAAGGTCCCGAGTTCGAGTCTCGGTCGGGCACACGGTTTTAATCTGCCAGGAAGTTTCATATCAGCGCATACTCCGCTGCAGAGTGAAAATCTCATTCTGGAAACATCCCCCAGGCTGTGGCTAAGCCATGTCTCCGCAATATCCTTTCTTTCAGGAGTGCTAATTCTGCAAGGTTCGCAGGAGAGCTTCTGTAAAGTTTGGAAGGTAGGAGACGAGGTACTGGCAGAAGTAAAGCTGTGAGTACCGGGCATGAGTCGTGCTTCGGTAGCTCAGTTGGTAGAGCACTTGCCCACGAAAGGCAAAGGTCCCGAGTTCGAGTCTCGGTCGGGCACACGGTTTTAATCTGCCAGGAAGTTTCATATCAGCGCACACTCAGCTGCAGAGTGAAAATCTCATTCTGGAAACATCCCCCAGGCTGTGGCTAAGCCATGTCTCCGCAATATCCTTTCTTTCAGGAGTGCTAGTTCTGCAAGGTTCGCAGGAGAGCTTCTGTAAAGTTTGGAAGGTAGGAGACGAGGTACTGGCAGAAGTAAAGCTGTGAGTACCGGGCGTGAGTCGTGCTTCGGTAGCTCAGTTGGTAGAGCACTTGCCCGCGAAAGGCTAGGGTCCCGAGTTCGAGTCTCAGTCGGGCACACAGTTTTAATCTGCTAGGAAGTTTCATATCAGCGCACACTCAGCTGCAGAGTGAAAATCTCATTCTGGAAATATCCCCCAGGCTGTGGCTAAGCCATGTCTCCGCAATATCCTTTCTTTCAGGAGTGCTAGTTCTGCAAGGTTCCCAGGAGAGCTTCTGTAAAGTTTGGAAGGTAGGAGACGAGGTACTGGCAGAAGTAAAGCTGTGAGTACCGGGCGTGAGTCGTGCTTCGGTAGCTCAGTTGGTAGAGCACTTGGCCGCGAAAGGCAAAGGTCCCGAGTTCGAGTCTCGGTCGGGCACACAGTTTTAATCTGCCAGGAAGTTTCATATCAGCGCACACTCCGCTGCAGAGTGAAAATCTCATTCTGGAAACATCCCCCAGGCTGTGGCTAAGCCATGTTTCCGCAATATCCTTTCTTTCAGGAGTGCTAGTTCTGCAAGGTTCGCAGGAGAGCTTCTGTAAAGTTTGGAAGGTAGGAGACGAGGTACTGGCAGAAGTAAAGCTGTGAGTACGGGGCGTGAGTCGTGCTTCGGTAGCTCAGTTGGTAGAGCACTTGCCCGCGAAAGGCAAAGGTCCCGAGTTCGAGTCTCGGTCGGGCACACAGTTTTAATCTGCCAGGAAGTTTCATATCCCCACACACTCAGCTGCAGAGTGAAAATCTCATTCTGGAAACATCCCCCAGGCTGTGGCTAAGCCATGTCTCCGCAATATCCTTTCTTTCAGGAGTGCTAGTTCTGCAAGGTTCGCAGGAGAGCTTCTGTAAAGTTTGGTAGGTAGGAGACGAGGTACTGGCAGAAGTAAAGCTGTGAGTACCGGGCATGAGTCGTGCTTCGGTAGCTCAGTTGGTAGAGCACTTGCCCACGAAAGGCAAAGGTCCCGAGTTCGAGTCTCGGTCGGGCACACGGTTTTAATCTGCCAGGAAGTTTCATATCAGCGCACACTCCGCTGCAGAGTGAAAATCTCATTCTGGAAACATCCCCCAGGCTCTGGCTAAGCCACGTCCCCGCAATACCCTTTCTTTCAGGAGTGCTACTTCTGCAAGGTTCGCAGGAGAGCTTCTGTAAAGTTTGGAAGGTAGGAGACGAGGTACTGGCAGAAGTAAAGCTGTGAGTACCGGGCGTGAGTCGTGCTTCGGTAGCTCAGTTGGTAGAGCTCTTGCCCGCGAAAGGCAAAGGTCCCGAGTTCGAGTCTCGGTCGGGCACACAGTTTTAATCTGCCAGGAAGTTTCATATCAGCGCACACTCCGCTGCAGAGTGAAAATCTCATTCTGGAAACATCCCCCAGGCTGTGGCTAAGCCATGTCTCCGCAATATCCTTTCTTTCAGGAGTGCTAGTTCTGCAAGGTTTGCAGGAGAGCTTCTGTAAAGTTTGGAAGGTAGGAGACGAGGTACTGGCAGAAGTAAAGCTGTGAGTACCGGTCGTGAGTCGTGCTTCGATAGCTCAGTTGGTAGAGCACTTGCCCGCGAAAGGCTAGGGTCCCGAGTTCGAGTCTCGGTCGGGCACACAGTTTTAATCTGCTAGGAAGTTTCATATCAGCGCACACTCAGCTGCAGAGTGAAAATCTCATTCTGGAAATATCCCCCAGGCTGTGGCTAAGCCATGTCTCCGCAATATCCTTTCTTTCAGGAGTGCTAGTTCTGCAAGGTTCGCAGGAGAGCTTCTGTAAAGTTTGGAACGTAGGAGACGAGGTACTGGCAGAAGTAAAGCTGTGAGTACCGGGCGTGAGTCGTGCTTCGGTAGCTCAGTTGGTAGAGCTCTTGCCCGCGAAAGGCAAAGGTCCCGAGTTCGAGTCTCGGTCGGGCACACAGTTTTAATCTGCCAGGAAGTTTCATATCAGCGCACACTCCGCTGCAGAGTGAAAATCTCATTCTGGAAACATCCCCCAGGCTGTGGCTAAGCCATGTCTCCGCAATATCCTTTCTTTCAGGAGTGCTAGTTCTGCAAGGTTCGCAGGAGAGCTTCTGTAAAGTTTGGAAGGTAGGAGACGAGGTACTGGCAGAAGTAAAGCTGTGAGTACCGGCCGTGAGTCGTGCTTCGGTAGCTCAGTTGGTAGAGCTCTTGCCCGCGAAAGGCAAAGGTCCCGAGTTCGAGTCTCGGTCGGGCACACAGTTTTAATCTGCTAGGAAGTTTCATATCAGCGCACACTCAGCTGCAGAGTGAAAATCTCATTCTGGAAACATCCCCCAGGCTGTGGCTAAGCCATGTCTCCGCAATATCCTTTCTTTCAGGAGTGCTAGTTCTGCAAGGTTCGCAGGAGAGCTTCTGTAAAGTTTGGAAGGTAGGAGACGAGGTACTGGCAGAAGTAAAGCTGTGAGTACCGGCCGTGAGTCGTGCTTCGGTAGCTCAGTTGGTAGAGCACTTGCCCGCGAAAGGCAAAGGTCCCGAGTTCGAGTCTCGGTCGGGCACACAGTTTTAATCTGCCAGGAAGTTTCATATCAGCGCACACTCCGCTGCAGAGTGAAAATCTCATTCTGGAAACATCCCCCAGGCTGTGGCTAAGCCATGTCTCCGCAATATCCTTTCTTTCAGGAGTGCTAGTTCTGCAAGGTTCGCAGGAGAGCTTCTGTAAAGTTTGGAAGGTAGGAGACGAGGTACTGGCAGAAGTAAAGCTGTGAGTACGGGGCGTGAGTCGTGCTTCGGTAGCTCAGTTGGTAGAGCACTTGCCCGCGGAATGCAAGGGTCCCGAGTTCGAATCTCGGTCGGACACACAGTTTTAATCTGCTAGGAAGTTTCATATCAGCGCACACTCAGCTGCAGAGTGAAAATCTCATTCTGGAAACATCCCCCAGGCTGTGGCTAAGCCATGTCTCCGCAATATCCTTTCTTTCAGGTGTGCTAGTTCTGCATGCTTCGCAGGAGAGCTTCTGTAAAGTTTGGAAGGTAGGAGACGAGGTACTGGCAGAAGTAAAGCTGTGAGTACCGGGCGTGAGTCGTGCTTCGGTAGCTCAGTTGGTAGAGCACTTGCCCGCGAAAGGCAAAGGTCCCGAGTTCGAGTCTCGGTCGGGCACACAGTTTTAATCTGCCAGGAAGTTACAAAAATAATCTTTCTAGAAAAATCATCAATCACAATTGGGATATGGTTAGCTCCATTCTTACGTACTTCTTTTGCAGTTGAAGTGCACCGTTGCTGCACACCAATAGAAGGGCAACTGGCCCTTGCAGCACATTTTTTAATCTTATCCTCTGTGATATTGTCCGTTTTGCACTGCCACAGTTGTTCGTGCTGCAAACACGATTTTATTGCAAACTGAGATGCGTTTTAATTTTGTCTTCCTTTTAGTTTCTCGATTCATGGTAACGAATTAGCACCTGAAGGAACACATAGTGCCAACGTTCTATATTTGTATCTTGACATGAACTTCCTTGACGTAACGAAGAAACATATAGATTTCTTCGTTTCAAATACACCAATGTTTTGAGTAATACTGGCGAACTGGGTGGACTGGGCTCATAACCTGTTGTTTTATATCCGTTAACAAAAAGCATTTAAGGTTTGAAACTAGAGAAAAAAGGTTTATTTTCAAACAGAACAAATGTAACACCGTCACAAAATATGAATTTACATTGACAGTATGTGGTTAAGTCGGAGTTGCATTTGAATGACACAAATCAAATGGCTCCAAGCACTATGAGACGTAACATCTGAGGTCATCAGTCCCCTAGAACTTGGAACTACTTAAACCTAACTAACCTAAGGACATCACACACATCCATGCTCGAGGTAGGATGCGAACCTGCGACCGTAGCGGTCGCGCGGTTCCAGACTGAAGAGCCTAGAACCGCTCGGTCACACCGGCCGGCTGAATGACACAATAATTGTTTGTGGGACTGATGGCCCAAGAAATATCAAAGTCAATTTCTGGAATCATTTTGAAATGAAAAAGACCCCGGTGTACGGCCTTATCTTGCTCAAGTCTGGTGATGCCACTGGCTGATCCACGCAGTGCAGCACAGGTTGCTGGCTGGAATACAGCATCGAGTATCCTGATGGTTCCTTAGCGAGATTCTGACTGACAAACCGCTACTGCGGTCGTTACCTGGCCTAGAGAGCTTGTTAGGAAGACACTGTCTGGCACAGGCTGAGTGCCGACCTAAATATCATGAAGGCGCCAGGATACAGCCAGGTCTATTTGCAGCCACATGACCCATGGAGGCAAGTGGGTCCACAGGGCCAGTGACCTCTTGTGGTGATCACGCTGTCGCGTGCTGGTCCAGCAGATGTGCGAATGCAAAGTCGTCTGGTTGTCACCTGCTAGATGAGGCACTCACATTGTTCTCAGCCTCCTAACGCACCTCTCCGCAAGACAAGCTAGTCGATCACAACTCTGAGTGACAAACCGCTACTGCGGTCGTCACCTGGCCTAGAGAAATCGAGCCACCACTGATACCCCCTACAGCATGAGTTCTGGTTACTCATCTTACGCAGGGGTAAAATACAGGGAGCGAAAAGCTATTTACAATTTGTACAGAAACCAGATGGCAGTTATAAGAGTCGAGGGACATGAAAGGGAAGCAGTGGTTGGGAAGGGAGTAAGACAGGGTTGTAGCCTCTCCCCGATGTTGTTCAATCTGTATATTGAGCAAGCAGTAAAGGAAACAAAAGAAATATTCGGAGTAGGTATTAAAATTCATGGAGAAGAAATAAAAACTTTGAGGTTCGCCGATGACATTGTAATTCTGTCAGAGACAGCAAAGGACTTGGAAGAGCAGTTGAATGGAATGGACAGTGTCTTGAAAGGAGGATATAAGATGAACATCAACAAAAGCAAAACAAGGATAATGGAATGTAGTCTAATTAAGTCGGGTGATGCTGAGGGAATTAGATTAGGAAATGAGGCACTTAAAGTAGTAAAGGAGTTTTGCTATTTGGGGAGCAAAATAACTGATGATGGTCGAAGTAGAGAGGATATAAAATGTAGGCTGGCAATGGCAAGGAAAGCGTTTCTGAAGAAGAGAAATTTGTTAACATCCAGTATTGATTTAAGTGTCAGGAAGTCATTTCTGAAAGTATTCGTATGGAGTGTAGCCATGTATGGAAGTGAAACATGGACGATAAATAGTTTGGACAAGAAGAGAATAGAAGCTTTCGAAATGTGGTGCTACAGAAGAATGCTGAAGATTAGATGGGTAGATCACATAACTAATGAGGAAGTATTGAATAGGATTGGGGAGAAGAGAAGTTTGTGGCACAACTTGACCAGAAGAAGGGATCGGTTGGTAGGACATGTTCTGAGGCATCAAGGGATCACCAATTTAGTATTGGAGGGCAGCGTGGAGGGTAAAAATCGTAGAGGGAGACCAAGAGATGAATACACTAAGCAGATTCAGAAGGATGTAGGTTGCAGTAGGTACTGGGAGATGAAAAAGCTTGCACAGGATAGAGTAGCATGGAGAGCTGCATCAAACCAGTCTCAGGACTGAAGACCACAACAACAACAACATCTTCTCCAAAGGCCGCCAGCACTGGGTGCCTCCAGTTATAACAAATCTGTTAGGTTAGTCAATGATCTTAGCGCAACTCCAAGATGCCTCCAGATACTGCAGTCACATCAACGACATGTACCCTCACGGAACACTGATCCTATTAGAAAAATTTCTTTGTGTGGTAATGTGCTGTCTGTCAATCTGTTGAGTGTACGCACATTTCGAGCAGTTTCCACACGCAGATAATGCTTACTTATACAGTCTGACACGTTTCATTCGTATTATTCAGTTTTCAAAACCAATGTGTTTATTTTACAGCAGTCATAATGTTATTTCGACGTGGTGATTTGCTTTGTGTACTTACTATTTTATTGAATAGGTATTAAGAATATTGCAACAGAAATTAAGAATTGCTGGATTTCCGCCTCAAAAATATTTGCTAATTGCTGCATCTTATAGGTCCAAATTAGACTATTTTCTGGACACTTTCAAATTGGGGCACTAGAAACCTATTTCACAATGATACCGCAGTATAATTCATTAGAACAGAGATTCGTTAGGTCGACAAAGCCTAATGAATAGTGGTAGCTGCTCCTTCTTGTTCTACAATAAAGCAAAAAAATGAGATAAAAGATATCTGAACTGCAGCACATATCTGTATCTGAACTGCAACACTTATTTGTACTAGCGCTGTATTAACATTCGAAATCTGCAAAACGTTACAGGCAAACCTTACGCCGTGCCATAGTCACGTGACTGTAGAAATCGATATATTTTGGTGACAAAAATTCCATTCTGCGAATTTGAATGTTCACTCCATAGAAATTTCTTCTCTACATTGCTTTTATGGAAATCAGTCTATGGTATTTTTCGGCGGTCAACACTTCGCTTCCTCGTCTGAGTGTCATCGTCGGACGGTATTAAGACTTAAGTTAATTTTCAGACGTAAACATGATTATCTAGACGAAACTGGTGAACCATTATTGGTGGAAATGGTCGAGTTGCAACGTCAGCCGACCACGGCCAAAGATCGCGGAGTACCGCCGACCTGTGTTATGGAGCTTGTACTGCACAAGAGCTAGTACTATTTTCTTTATCTGACACTAAAGCACACAACTTGTCTCATTTCAGTTCTTCTTCTTCTCTGTTAATGTTTTCTTTTTAATTTCTGTGGTCTCTCTTTACATTCTAGCACAGCAATAAGTTATAAGCTTTCTATGAAATTTATCTATATATAAAATACTGAACATTCTTTTTCAAAAACTTCTCCTCTTGTAACGTGTGCTTTAGATACCTCATTCAACTGCTGAGCGATAGTGACTGTTGGTTAGCACCTGTATTGCGCTTGTGAGCAGTGCTGCTAAACAAAACTTTAATCTTCGTGAACTGCTGAATTTGAAACAAAGCAAATGATTCTGATTAAATCCCAAAAGAAAATAAATGTGTACTCAGTGAAAACTACTTCACTGAAACTCAATACTGAAGCACGTTATGAAAGTTACGTTCATGAAATGCAATGCCTGACTTCAAATATTCACAAAGTAAAATACTGCTCAAGTAGGAAGGAAATAACTGTTTAAGATTACCTGCACTGCTCGCTGTAAATTAATCTGCTTACTTAGGACAGCACCTGAAAATTGTGACTACATACTGTTTGCTCACAAGAACGCAAAGTGATATCTGCCTGAAAGAAAAGTAGCTTACCTCATGCTCAGTCATTTTGTGTCTTGTGTACTGACATTCGAGAAAGCAGATTGAAATTAGCAAATGCAGCAGCTAAAGAGAAATAATCAATTTGCTACTTAACTTTTCTTTGTGTCTCATAAACTATCTGCGGCTGCGTATGGCGTAGGGTGCAACCCACAGACGACAAAATATTTAAAACTTCAGTAAGAATCATGGAAGAGGGTTTCACTCTAAAGAAAAGCGTTCTAGAAAAATAAACTCTGATTATTGTCAAAAATGACTGTACCGTATGATTCTAACAATTTCGAGATTCTCTCACTGCAAAAATTATAGACATTTAAAGCAAAAAACAGATCAAATTAATACAAATCACGAATATTATTAGTTATCTAAAGGCCAAAGATTTCCTTCAGTTAATAATTACAACAAACAAACACTTCATTCCTGTGCGTCCATTGTTCACTTGAAATATTCCTTCAAACTTAATCTCCATCCATATAGTCAAGAAAACATCTTTACAAACATGCCTTCATCCCCATAAGAAAGTATTGCAAATAATTTCTTCCGGATTCACGAACATCAGAGTTCTGATACTCTGCCGCTCACTATTACGCCTCTAATAAGACTGCTGTGCACAGTTGACAAGCTACCAAACGCATTGCACATTACGTTAAACACAGAATCAAGGATTTTATCCACTACTCGTGCAGCGGGCTCATGCATCTTTGTCCCGGTACAGCAAAGGTGAAATATTTAAATGGTAGAAAACATAAGAAAACCTTACAGTTGGATCATCACAATACTTCAGCATCGGAAAATTGAATTTGTGATCACCGGTCCCGATGTATGATCTACAACACTCAGCTTAAAGCAAACAACAATTGTCATCTGGGCAACTTGGATAAATCGGCAGCACAAGATCACGCAGTGAGGTCAGAGAATCATCAAATTCGATTCACCAATACTGAAGTTTCTTAAACGACAGACAGACAGAGGCCATAGAAATTAGAAAACAGAAACGAAGACGGGCAGAGAGTTACGAAAAGTGGAGCTTTAGCGCTCAGTAAGGCAACCAGCGCCAACACTGTGAGCTTCATAACTCTAGTCCCCGCTGCTCCGCGATATTTTGGAGCTGGCGGATGCCGTCGCAACTTGGCCCTTCCGTGTTTAGTAAGAAACGGTTCACTAGTTTTGACTAGCTAAACAAGTTTATGTTAGAAAATTAACCAACTACGTCTTTATAGCCTACGATTATGTCTCACCACAGAAGGAGACGAAATGTCAGTATACAAACAGGGCTTAGACTACGCCAAATACCCATAAAATCAATGTTATCAAGCTTACAGGAAGACTAATAGTGTAGCTAATCCAGATAGCAAACGCCGAAAAGAAACACTTTTCATGAAAATGGAGACAATTAATTTTTGTATCGTAATTCTTTTAAAAATCATAAACCTATTTTGAAGGCACACTTAGCTCTAGACGTTATAGTGTAACATAAAGAAGAACGAAGGTTAGGTTTTATCGTCTTGTCCATAATGAAGTTCATTTTAAACGGAGCACAAACTCATGTTGTACCAGAATGAGAGAGAGAATCGTCTTCAATTAATGTAGAAAATCCACCGAAAATAAAAATATGGATGCGTGGACGGACATTTAAATCTCACTGCGAACCCTAGTACAGTGCTTTAATCGGTGCACGATAGCACTCGATGTTATCAAATAAAACTTTTCTATAAACGTCAAGTATTAATTTTAGACTTTCAGCCATACCAGACTGCAATTGTCTACACTATATCTTTTTGTCCTTATGTAAAATCTTTTTACTATGAATAATTTTAGTCTACAAGCTGGCCGCATCTGAAGAACAAAATGCACGTCAGTGAGTATTTTGTAGATTCATGGCGCAATGATGTTTGCAAAACTAACTTCATATCCGTCATACACATGTGAGTCTTTACCGTTGAATGATTTAATTAATAATGATACAGTCTCCTTGTTTTCTTCGTGTGGCTGCATATAGGATAACTCTATTGATAACCCCGTTTCTAAAATTTTGCTGTAGGGTGCCTACTACTGAAAGGGCTTAGCTATTAAATGTTTTACACAGATGTAACAGTTTCACTCTCCCACAGAAGAGATATAAATAGTACTCATACACGACTGAAAGAAATCCAAAAGATCGGGTTGCATGTCTAGGTACCAAAGCATGCATTCAGATCATCTACTCTTGATAGAATCTAGCAAGGGTCGAAGAGGGTCCCCGTAACAGGTTTGTACATTCTTACAAAAACATCCGCCCTGACGACACCTTCGGGTATGTCTCATGAAAAGTTTCGATAGCATTGTCTGGATGAGTTGGATAGAGGCCGAATCGTGGACCTCCATGGAGTTTGTTGGTCCCGCCGGTTTGCTGTAAATATGCAACGATTTCATGGTGTAGGGATAGTCTGGCACAAGCTGTGAAACACAACTATAAACAGAGCCAAATGCACGATCCAGTTAACACTAGCGCCGCCACAACCTATTTTCGATGTCAACGGGGAATAACCACTCACAGACGTCAGGTTGCAGCAACAGCAGTGGAGGGTATATAAAGCGTGTCTGGGGAACGTGGAAAACAGTGCAGTCGTTGTTGTAATGAGGAAACGGAGCGATTTATCTGACGTCCAAAAGGCTTGATCATTGGATTTCGAACAGAGGCTGGAAGCATTTCCGAAACAGCCAATTTTGTAAACCATTCACGTGCTGCCATAGTTCAAATATACCTTAAAATATACCAAGCAGGGCAAAATGGCACTACTCATGACCGGCGCTGAGACAACTGTATTGGACAGGGGTGAACGCGGACGAAAGTGTGAGTTGGAGCGATCGTGACGGATGTCATTGAAGAGGACTGTGGCGAAAGTATGAGGGAAACAGCTGCAAAAGTCACTGCAGAATTAAAAATCGCACTCGTGAACTCCGTCAGCGCCAAAATAACGCTAAGGGAACTGCAGGGCGAGTTGGAATTTTTAAACCACTCATGAGGAAAACGTAGTGCCGAAGCTATAAAACCGGGACTATGGAGCACTGGAAGAATGGTCGGATACATGCACCAGCGCACTGGAATCTACAAAACACAGGAAAACATTTTTCATAAACATGCAACAAGAACATAAAGTTACCATAATAATATGTATTGTGCACGAAGTAATTGAATACTACTATTAATTCAGCACAGACACCCACAGTAGCAGAAAACTCCTTCCCTGCTATGGTTCCTTAATGGTAGGTGACCGGCACACATGCAGTTAACCACTTGTTTGATGACGTGGCACGATTACCAAAGATGTGGCAACTCAATAAGAAATAACAATATTTATTAAGAGTATTCATAAGGCATCGCTATAACAAAGATGTGACTACTCATTAAGAAATAACAAATAACATTTACATTGAGGTGACGAAACACGTGGAAAGGAGATATGCACATATACAAATGGCGGTAATATCGCGTACACAATGTAAAAAAAGGGCAATGCATTGGCGGAGCTATCAGTTATACTCAGGTGGTGCATATGAAAAGGTTTCCAACGTCATTATGGTCACACGACAGGAATTGACAGATTTTGAACGCAGAGTGGTAGTTGGATATAGATGCATGGGACATTCCATTTTGGAAATCGTTAGGGAATTCAATATTCCGCGATCAGAAGTGTCAAGAGTGTGCCGCGAATACCAAATTTCGGGCATTACCTTTCCCCACCGACAACGTAGTGGCCGACAATCTTCACTCAACGACCGAGAGCAGCGGCGTTTGCGTAGAGTTGTCATTGCTACCAGGCAGGCAACACTCCGCGAAACAACTGCAGAAATCTATGTGGGGCTACGACGAGCGTATCCGTTAGGAAAGTGCGACGAAATTTGGTGTTAATGGACTATGGCAGCAGACGACCGATGTGAGTGTCTCTGCTAACATCACGACCTCGCCTGCAGCGCCTCCCCTGGACTCGTGACCAAATCTGTTGGACCCTGAATGGCTGGAAAACCATGGAGTGATCAGATGAGTCCTGATGTCAGTTGACAAAAGCTGATGGTACGGTTCAAGTGTGGCGCAGAGGCCACCAAGCCATGCACCCAAGTTGTCAACAAAGTACTGTCGAAGCTGGTAGTGGCTCCATAATTGTGTGGACTGTGTTTACATGGAATAGATTGGATCTTCTGGTCCAACTGATCCGACCATTGACTTGGAATGCCACAATTGTTCGCGATTGATTTGAAGAACATTGCCGGCCGCCGTGGCCGTGTGGTTCTAGGCGCTCCAGTCCGGAGCCGCGCTGCTGCTACGGTCGCAGGTTCGAATCCTGCCTCGGGCATGGGTGTGTGTGATGTCCTTAGGTTAGTTAGGTTTAAGTAGTTCTAAGTTCTAGGGCACTAATGACCTCAGAAGTTGAGTCCCATAGTGCTCAGAGCCATTTGAAGAACATTCTGGACAGTTCAAGCCGTCATGAATCCCATCGAACATTTATGGCACATAATCGAGAGGCTAGTTTGGGCACAATATCCTGTACTGGCAACACTTTCGCAATTATAGACGGCTGTAGAGGCAGAATGGCTCAATATTTCTGTAGTGGACTCCCAACGACTTGTTGAGTCCATGTCACGTCGAGTTGCTGCACTACGCCGGACAAAAGGATATAGGGAGGTACTGTATCCCATGTCTTTTGTCACCTCAGTGTATTAAACATAAGTTACAAACGGCCGAGCGGTTCTAGGCGCTACAGTCTGGAACAGCGCGACCGCTACGGTCGCAGGTTCGAATCCTGCCTCGGGCATGGATGTGTGTGATGTCCTTAGGTTAGTTAGGTTTAAGTAGTTCTAAGTTCTAGGGGACTGATGACCTTAGAAGTTAAGTCCCATAGTGCTCAGAGCCATTTGAACCATTTGTTACAAAAAGGTAGTTAAGTTTGGTACAATTTATCGCATGACACTTTATGTCTTAAGCCTAATACAATGATATCTAAATAACTTAGTTGTCTCTTGTTAGTCTAAACTGTATATTGTCAGTATCACTGGCCGTAATGTTCACAGACACTGTGTTACTGGTGCAGTTCGCCGTAAATAGCAATTGCTAAGCCAGAAGGTAGTTTTCAGTGTACTTTACTGAGCTGACTGCAGGCACTGACCTCAACTGTCTAACTGCTGGTTCGTGACTGTGTAGTTGCTGGTATGTGACTGCTGTGAACGTCTGTGTCATGTCGTGATTTTAACCATCGGCTGAAAGAGTCCATGTCCACTAGTATAAGACAGAAGCCAATTAGTCTGCGATTGACAATTGTTCCTGTTGGGTGTTGTCCTTTCTATCGACGGATATACAGTTACGGCACGCTTGAGGAAGTGCTGCAGAAGCAGAAAGAGGTCCCGGCTTGTGAATGCTATCTGAAGATGCTGTATGGAGCTTGAGAGGCGCCAGTCGAGTGTTTGCCTGTGTGGTGGCGGCCTCTCGGAGTGACTGTTATTGACGTCTTGCTTGGTATGAGGCAGTATGTTGGTTCAGTGGAGTATGTACCTATTGCTTACAGCCTGCTGCAGGAAACCACTAAAATGCGATGGTGGATGGCGATTTGGACTGCTTCTCTCACAGGAAGGAGCTGTTTCAAATCGCCATCCACCATTTCAGATTTATGTTTTCTCTAATTCGCTGAAGGAATATGGCAGAATGGTTCATTTGAAAAGGACACGACTGATTTCCTTTCCTATATTCGTCCAAACTCAGCTTTTGCTGCATCTGTAATGATATTGTCGTCAAAGAACCGTTAAAACCTGCTTTCCTTTCCAAAGGCAACTTTCGTGTTAGGCGTCTTAAGTGTAGGTGGGTAGATCAATCCGTGTAGAGAACAGCATTATGTTTGTCTTACTGTTAACCGTGAGAGAGGGGATATGATAAAACTCAGGACAGTAGTGCATAGACTCTTTATCAGATATTGTACAACGCCGTCTCCCTTACCGTTGTGGGTCAGAGATCGCGGATGAAAATTTCTACCACAACTAGATAAGAACTATTTACATCCAACCGCGGATAACTAGTGCGTGCAAAATATCTTGGCTATGAAAGTGGGTAATCACAGAATGAGAGAAATGCTATTTTCCAGACATCAGTTTCCAAAACTGTTATTTGGATTACCGATGTTCGAACATCAATTTGTAATGGTACAGATTACACATACTGTTGAAGTATTTCTTCTATGATTGAAAAGCTGCCACTTGTCATGATTTGACGTATATAACAACACTGCCGGAAAAATTTAGTAACCACTTTTGAGGTTTACAGATTTATTGTTGCAACAATGTATACGGATTATACGAAATGATTACATTTACGGATCAACAGCACACGCGGTGCTGAGGTACCAGGTATCGACTCATGCTGAAACGTGGCGTAGCCTCCTCAGGCGGGAAAGCAGTCTACCCTACAGATGGGGGATACTGTCCTGGAAGACGTTATGCCAAGCCTGCTCGATCTGTTCACATAGTTCTGTAGGCGTTGTTGATTGACAAGTCGCAGGAGTCAATGCTCGTCCCATGATATCACACACATGCTCGATTGGAAGCAAGTCCGAAGATCGTGCTGGCTAGGGAATTGCTGCACGCCCTGCGAAGCATGTTCAGTTTCATAGGCAGTGTGTGGGCGAGCATTATCCTATTAGAACAGTAAATCACCTTCCTGGTGCAAGAAAGGCAGAAGAACGGATCTAACAACATTCTGCACTTACAGAGCGTTGGTTAGTGTCCCCTCCAGAAACACCAAAGCTGAACGAGTGATGTACGAGGGTTGGAACTTAAATAGTGGCAACTATTTATTTACAGCTCGTACAAAATATATACGCGTGTCAAAGTTTTACTGACCTTCAAAGTAGTCACCAGCATTGTGTGTAATCCGTTGCCAGCGATGTGGAAGTCGTAGGATACTCTTAGCAGTGCCAGTTGTGTTGACAGTTCGAGCGGCGCCGTCTATTGCCCGACGAATTTGTAGCAGTTCCAAAGCGAATGCCGTAAAGTGTTTCATTCAGTTTGGAAATAGATTTGAACTTACGAGGGCTTAAGTCAGGGGAGTGCAG
Organism: Schistocerca piceifrons; assembly: GCF_021461385.2. Classification (NCBI taxonomy): domain Eukaryota; kingdom Metazoa; phylum Arthropoda; class Insecta; order Orthoptera; family Acrididae; genus Schistocerca; species Schistocerca piceifrons. The sequence goes on from NC_060140.1 coordinate 413,160,875, forward strand.
TAGGTAGTATAGCATTTAGCAGCCCTATCAGTCAAACAAATCAGTAACAGCTTGCACTGTACGTGCTTGAACATTGTCCTGCAAAATGATGGTCAGCTCCTGCAGAAAGTGTCATCATCATCACTTCTGCCCCTACGCTGTTCATTTTTGGAACACAACTTACGACCAGCTTAGAGACAGAAGTGACGGCACTTTCTGCAGGACCTGACCATCATTTTGGAGGAGAATGCTCAAGCACGTACAGTGCAAGCTGTCACTGATTTGTTTGATTGGTGGGGCTGCTAAGTGCTATACCACCTACTGCACTCCCCTGACTTAAGCCCTCTAAGTTCAACTCTAGCCGGCCGCGGTGGCCGAGCGGTTCTTGGCGCTGCAGTCCGGAACCGCGCGACTGCTACGGTCGCAGGTTCGAATGCTGCCTCGGGCATGGATGTGTGTGATGTCCTTAGGTTAGTTGTGTTTAAGTAGTTCTACGTTCTAGGGGACTGATGTCCTCAGATGTTAGGTCCCAAAGTGCTCAGAGCCATTTGAACCATTTTTTCGTCCAACTCTCTTTCTAAGCTGACGGAAACACTTCACGGCATTCGATTCAGAACTCTACAAATTCGTCGGACAATAGATGGCGCTGCTCGAACTGTCAACACAACTGGCACTGCTAAGAGTATCCTACGACTTCCACATCGCTGGCAACGGATTACACACAATGCTGGTGACTACTTTGAAGGTCAGTAAAACTTTGACACACGTATCTGTTTTGTACGATCTATAAATAAATAGTTGTCACTATTAAAGTTCCAACCCTTGTAGGTTATCGCGCCCCAGACCATAATGACTGTAGTGAGGTCAGTGTGTCTTGGACAACTGCAGTCTACGAGACAGTGCTCACCAGGTCCATGTCATATGCGCAAACGATCATCACTTGTGTGCAGGCATAATCTATTTTCGTCACTGAAGACTACGGCGCGGCATTTCATCTTCCCAGTGACCCTCTGACTGCTGTGCATGTCGACTCTGTGCCGTGAGCGGAAGACGCCCTACAGGTGTGTGTGTGCTCTTAGTCCCATTGCTAATAACCGGTTCGTAACAGTTAGTGTTGACACGTCTGGGCTCACAAGCCCTCCTTCTGCTGCTTCCCTTACAGTGCGACGATCCTGGCGGGCGTCTGTGCTGCGTGTACGTGCAGAACCTCGTCTACCGGTCTACCGGTATGGGAACCTTCACGTACCAGCATCGTTGCACAGCTGAAGCAGCCTGACCAACTTGTGTGGCAATTTTCGGAAAGGACTATCCCGCTACTCGGAAGGCCACAATTTGACCGCTTTCAACTCGTTCAGTTGGCTGTAGGAAGCACGAGTGCGTCTCTGTGGCATGGTTGCCTACTTCCTGCACGCGTTTGCATCGCACAGAGCCTTCTAGCTGTGAACATTCTGTATTAAAGGTTAGACGCAGACGGCGTTCTGGTAGCTATGCCACTACGATATCCGTTGTCGGACGGCGCCGAAACCATTATCGGTACATCTACTATCCTCCAGGTGGCGTATGCCGCCGTCGAATCAAAATCGACGTTGTCTTTTCAGGTGTACAAATTTTTTTCCAGCGGAGTATAACCAGCCTGAGGGGCTTTACGTTCTGCAGCTACGAATAAATCTTGGGAGCACTGGCAAGCCTACCTCGAATTATACCGACTGCCGTAACTCTAGAGACGGAAAACCATTTTCATTTAGCTTCCGTCGGACAATGGCTGGCACTTCAACCTCTGCTGTCGCCGACAGCTTTGCGAGCGGGGAAGTTCGCTGTATTGCACGACCTACCAAAGAGCCCTGTTTGCTGTAGTGAATGAGTCAGCAGAAGTCTGATTGCCATCTCTTTCGACCGCCCCCTCTAATTACTGCCCGCCTACCAATTAACGCGCGACTCATTGTCAGAGGAGTCTATCAGTGGGGTTTGTGCTCACTGCAGTTCTGGAGCATAATAATAAATCTTGAAACTCGACGCTTTTTTTTACGTTTCGATATTGCAGCGCCTGTGCATTCATGCCTAATTGCATCGTTCTTAACAACAGGCACTGCAATATCGTATTTATCTGCCGCCAAACGAAAAAAAAAAAAATTCTTCCCCTGTACGGAAGTTACAAAACGTGTCTATTAGTACAGGTTGTGACGTAGGAACGATGACGTATGGAAGTTCGAGTCTGGCCATGGCTCATGCACAGTTATCCAGGTCGATTAAGGCAACCGCTCGCGTAAAGCGGAAAGTCCGGGTCCGATTCCCGGTCCGGCAGAGATTTTCATTGTCATCATTCCCTTACACAGCTGCAGATACATTTCAGGTGTCATTATTACGCCTCATTATCTAACGCCGGCCGGAGTGCCCGAGCGGTTCTAGGCGCTACAGTCTGGAACCGCGCGACCGCTACGGTCGCAGTTTCGAATCCTGCCTCGGGCATAGATGTGTGTGATGTCCTTAGTTAGTTAGGTTTAGTTAGTTCTAAGTTCTAGGGGACTGATGACCTTAGAAGTTAAGTCCCATAGTGCTCAGAGCCATTTGAACCATTATCTAACCTGGATTTATAGAACAGGAAATTGCGGTATGAAGATTGTTAAATAATGACGTAAGTCTAATATCAAGTACACGCTTGCATTTCAGAATTATATCAGCAACAAAAAGAATATCGCAAAAAACATGTTCATAAACGCTTCCTAAAAATTCCATTTATTTCATCAAGTGTCCGTAACGTCCACTGTCTACGAAAATATACGTTTACAGAGTCTTGTGCGAGGATTTCTGGACAAAATGAAGAGATTCTTTGGATATCATTGAATATGTTGCAACAGTGCGATGTTTTAAATCCACTTGGGTCGTCGGAACTTGTGCGTGGAGCTCGTCTTTGAGTTCACTCCAGTGAAAAAGTTCAGGGGCGTCAAATCAGGCAAACGTTCACGTCAACAGATAATGCCTGCTCATTTTAGCCAGCGACCAGAAAAGAACTGGGTGAATGCTGTCCAAGTGAGTAGTGAGCTGAGCTGAACTCTCATTTTGCTGATACCACATACATCTATATGCTTTTCAAATGGTATGTCTGCTAGGAGAGCAGGTAGAAATTCACTAAAAATTATGCATTAAGATTTCTCAAATAAAGAAAGGGCCAAACACGTATTCTCCAATAGTCCCGCACCAAAAATTCACAAACTCATGCGTCTGATGTTTCATCTGCCTCAAGCAGTGCGGACTCTCAGTGTTTCGCGCCACGTGTTACGAACCTTCCGAATACCATCAAACCACTACGTACCGAGACGCTACGTGGACGGTCGCACAAAGCCGAAAACAAAGAGTCGTATAGGAATTAATAATCAGGGGGACAAAGTCAGGAGGCTTTGGAAATGAACAACCTGCCGTTGTATCCATTATTTGCTGAGCAAATTTATTTCCAGGTACTTGAAAATAAAAAGCGATTTAAACCTGTAATGAAATTTTCAAGAGGAAAGGAACTTCATTATAACGATTTATAACATATTAAGGAGCCCAACTCTGGATAAAGATTTCGGTTCCGTCATTGTGTTAATAATTTCAGGAATATGTTAAACATTAAAAACTGCTCTAAATTTAAATGAGCGTCTTCTTGCTCATGGAAAACGTAGAGATGCAGTGGAAACTGCCGTTCCGACAGCTGAGACTGCGCCTGTGTAGACAACCTTTAAGGAATAAAGATTGTGGTCGTTTACTAAGTTTCATCAAGCAGGCTCATGCTCTTTGGTCTCCCACGTAGTTGGCAACAGCAAATTGTTTGAAGTCGGTTAGACTACCAGAGAGTGGCGTCACACAGACAGAAAAGGTCTGCCTGACTCCGCGTCTAGCCGATTCTGTCTGAACTTCGAGATGGACCAGCAGCTGCACCATCGTCACTATTTATGACCGTGTGTTGTAGACATTTACCTCCATGAGGAAGTAGCAGGTTAGTTACTCATTACTTTGAACAGAACATACAGTAGCCCTGACGCTCGATTTCATTCACGATGTCGTTCACCCAATGGCGCCAAAAGTTGCGGTAAAATTCACCGATATCTGGTGCCCCTTCCCCCCCCCCCCCCCCCCCCCTCTCAAACTCTTGATCTGTTTCTCATGCTTCAGCATTGTCTCTACGATTTGGTCTTACTTTTTGTATGTCTAACTATGATCCAATATTTGCTCCCTGCATTGTCTGGCATTGCGTAACGTCAAAGAAGATTGCCCTCGTCCTAATATTGTTTTGTATGGTTCTAGGTGCGTGTGAAATCTCATGGGACTTAACTGCTAAGGTCATCAGTCCCTAAGATTACACGCTACTTAACCTAAATTATCCTACGGACAAACGCACACACCCATGCCCGAAGGAGGACTCGAACCTCCGACGGGATCAGCCACACAGCAGTTCATCTGCGCCTGAGACCGCTCGGCTAATCCCGCGCGGCTTGTATGGTTCTAATTTCAGAATGTATATCTGTTTTTATTACTCCACCCTACCTTTCCCCACTACACAAACAAGTCAGGGAGCCCTTACATTGTCGGATACTGGATAGGAAATCAATTTAAAACCCTAGAGACCTGTTAATACTTATCTCGTCAGCATACTGTGGTAAGTTCTTTTCATTCACGCTGCCTTCGATTTTGGGAACTGTGGAAGATAGAAGAAAGTTGGGTGTGGTAGCGCGCAAACGGTCCAGTAATGAATATTTCCTACATTCTGTTTTCCATGATTTGTGAAGGTATTTTCAACGATAAGGAGAATTCTATGAAGAAAAAATTTGTTATCTTGATGTCACATCAGAACCGAGCGACAGAATGCTATATGTCTCCTGCAGCCCAGCTGGTTCATCTGCTGGTGAAGTGACGCATGGTACGGATGGAAGCTGTTTGAGCGCAAAATCCGAACGATGCTGCGCTGATTTATTGCAGAGAAAATCGCAGTTTCTGTGGAGCTAACATGTGGACTGTGAGCAACAGCAGCCAGAACAACCGTTTCATTCGCGCCACTCGTTCAGGTTTGCTCTTTACCCTCTGTGTAGTATTCCAGTGCCCTTCCAATAAGAATTTTTTGCGCATGCTCTGAATAATTCTTGATAGACACCGTCTGTCGGGATACCTGTGTGCTTACAATTCAAATGTTCTCTTTTCGTTTCTTCTGTATTCTCCGTAAAGAAATTGCATCTCTAATTTCTCATGGTTTGTGCAGGATGTTTATATCAAGTTAACCGACACTTGACACACATGAACGACACAGACAGGATTAAGTCGTTCTCATGATCAGAACAGACACATCATATAGGAATTCCTCCGAAAGTAGTGAGCAGATGTCGAAGAGTGAAACACCGTTGAATTCGTCTCTTTTAGGATTACGATAATGACTGCAGAAATTACTATAGCCCCAATTGTATAAACGAAGTTGATACCCATATTTCTGTAATTAATACAGCAATGAAAACAGTCTACAGTCTGTGTACTTCGTTTCTTCCTCGCAGTTCATCTGGGAGAAAAAAGAATTGCGATGCCTGACATGGTTTCAGAAATACATGAAGTGAACAGCTAAGCTGAAACACATTGTACGCCACCTCCTCTAGGAAGGCCGCAATTTGACCTCTTCCAAACTCGTTCAGCTGGCTGTAGGAAGCACGAGTGCTTCTCCGTGGTATGGATACCTACCTGCTTCACACGTTTGCACCACACTGAGCCTTTTGGCTGTGATTATTCCCTATTAAAAGGTGGCCACAGATGGCGCTCTGGTAGCTACGCCACTATGCTGTCTGTTGGCGGACGACATTGAAACCATTATCAGTGCATCAACTATCCCCTAAGTGGCATATGCCGTCATCAGATATACATCGACATCGTCTTCCCAGGTGTACTAATTTTTTCCGGCAATATATTTAACATATTTCACACATGTTTCACGTGTATCTCAATCGAATTTTACCATGCAATTTTTCATGCAGCTCAACGTTTATGATATTATACCTTGTGAATTATTTATCGTAAAATGATATAATCTTGCAGGTACATCCAGAGATCTATGTGGCTACTATCTGTGAAATGTTTTCCGAATAGAGTTAGTAGTAGAAAAGTAATAAATTAAAACGTCATGCATTATACGGCACTTTTTCGCCCATCTTAGTGTTCATGAGTAATATCTCCTGACCTATGTGTCGTACAAACATATAATTCTGCTGGTACATGTGAATACTGTCTGCAAAATGTCTCGAGAATAAAGTTAGTAGTAAAGAAGTAATAAATTAAAACGTCATGTTTCATGTGTCATTTCTACTGCATGAACAGCGAAAATCTAGTACAAGATGAACCCTTCTCCTTTCATAATTTTCTGGGGGTTGTCAGTGGGAAAAGTTTCCTCAAAATTTTGAAATTACGTGTAAAGTTTGTTGCAAGTGACTAAGTACTCTCGTTCTCAAATACTGGACGAATAAAGTATGGGTATTCGCGTGTCGTGGGTTACACCGATTTTTTGACCCCCATCCCTTTGGTTGGAAGGTGTTTCTTACCCCCAGAGCGATTCTTTCCAAACAGTAAGTGATGCTTATATGTACGAATTTCGGTTGAAATCGGTCCAGTGATTTAGCAAGAGATGTGGAAGTTGCATACATACATTTTTATAACATGTATGGATTACCACAGCAGACATACTATACCCCTCCTACCTCTCCGGCTACTTAGGCTTTTCTGTACAACCGTATACCTAAAGTCCGTAATCTGTGCGGAAAAGGAATCTACTCCGAGGAATAATGCAAAACCGAGAGAAGTAGATGAAGTTATAACCGGATCGCCACTGCTCAGTATTTTAGCAATGACGATTAGAAACAAAGTTCGGTTAACTATATATATATTTTTAATTACGTAAACTAGTTTTTTAACTAACAGTAGTTAGTGGAAAATTTGGAAGAAAGGTTTTCAAAATATGTCATTAATGAAATAACCAATGTTCGCCAGTTCCTCATCGGGACAAGAATAATTAAACTGAAACTGAACTTTATAGTCTTAAGCAATCTTACGTAAGAGTGGTTATTGGAGTCATGATGTAGGAACAGTAACTAACGCACACTTTCAAGTGCTCCACACCACACATTCACAGTAGTCAGATAATAGTCAAATAACAAACACATACAACATATCATGTTAATTTTCAAAGATCAGTTAAAGTAAGATTGCTTACTGGCAGTGGACAGATATTTTTTTGTTAACATTACTCACCGTAACACTGACTGCCATAACTGTAGCAAACAGAAAGATTGTTTGAATTTAGCAGTTACTTTGATATTTCTCTGTAATAAAGTTACAAATTATGCCATAAGCTATAAATTAGAACTGTGCTTTGACAATGAAATGCAGTGTGCAAGTTACGTAAAGTCAAACTACAAAATTTTTTGTTATGAAAGTTACTCTATTTTTAAGTAGATGAATTAATACTGGCTTTTGCATCATTCTGTTTCTGACATTACTCGTACTACAACCAAAGATTTAATTATTACGTAATTGTCCAAAAGTGGGAAAAAATTATGTTCTGATAATCTAATAAATTAATGTTCACTTCATGTTCAGTTCATTTTCTGATTATCTCGGTTCATCCAAAGGGATAGGGTGGATACTAGTTGGATAACGACGTAGGAAAATTATTTGCGTGACAATATGCAACGAAACAATGTTATTCAAACAATAAAAGCCCAACTACGCTGGCCAATCTATTGCAATACTAGTTATAAAAAGTCTAGGTCTTACTTCATTCAGTTCATGATGCCGTTGGTTTGTCGAGTGGCTTCATTTAGCGGTGAATAGGGCACAGGTTGATCTTCTTGCCATTCCATAGCCAATAGCAAGGGCCCACAGTACTGTGAATTTCTCTTGCTGCATTTGTACTGTGCCCAATAAATGCCATAGTTTGCCCACATTAAACATCCGCCGAAACAACCATTTCAGTTTTCACTGCTCCGTACTTCGGAAAAAGTCTTTTTATTTCCGCACTTTTGCATAGCCACACCGCCAAATACAGACATCCGACACCAACCGTCTCCTCGCGACTCCCAACTGCTAATTTTTTGGCGCGCTCGCATGCCCAGCGATAATGCATTTACAATTTATTACTCTCTTTGACAACAGCTTTTCCTTGACTAAGCCAGCGTGTCTACTTACAAAATGTTAACATTCCCTGCGTATTCCCTTTCTTAAATAACAAATAGCATTTGTAACTTGACAACATATTTACAAAAATAATATTCAGCACAACTAATAGAGGAAACTTCACAAAACGCGTGGAAAATGTATGATCATCCACAGAGTTGTAGTGTTACATGTGCCCCACGTTTCACTGATCTTCATCACCTGATGAAGAAACAAGGAAACGTCCAAACCAACAACACTGTGGATTCCATGGCTCATGTGTTACAAAAATAGTAAAATTAGCGTCACACAATATCACATTGTAAGAATATATCATTGCATTCCACAATTGAAACCTAAAACCAGAAACGTGTAATATTCATAGCAAATAATTTATATACGTGGCATAACAACAGTCACTCCATTCTTCAAACACTAGCACATAGAAAATAACCATTACTTAAACATTATAAAATCAATATTCCCTTTCACACAGCATGACATTAATCTGTGTTCATTTCCAATTACTTTAAATTTTATTTCCTGTAAAAAGACATGAAATTTTCTGTGCACAATATTGCACTTCCTGTACAAGAATATGTAATTTCCTTTGCGCACAACAGTGCAGTTCTTGTAATGTATTCTGACATTCTGTGCACTCAACAGTGTACCTTTACACTTCACTCTGTCTTCTTTGTGTGCTTACATGCCAAGCACGTCCATATGCCCTCTGTTTCTCTTTCACTCCACTTACAATATGGGCCCTTCGTCATGAAATTAAACTGTTTCACATATTTTTACCTGCAACTTAAATGATAAGTCTTAGTTCATTTGTTTTTACATCTTTATTATGTACACCAAATTTTCTCAATGCTAATAGCACTAAATCTTATCTACATACTCTTAAAGTACATGGCTCCTTCACAAAATCAGTTATTTGTTATTTCATTATAAAAATTGTATCTAACTCAGAATATGGGTAGGCTTATGTAGCATATTATTATTTTACTGAAATACCCATTATTTATTATATAATGACAGTTCAAATAACGTTTGTGTTTTTCTTTTGTTTTATTAGAAACTTCAGTCATTTCTTCTTTGGTTATGATTCAAGTCTGCTATATTATGCACACCTAATTTTTTATTTGACAGTGGGTAAACTAGACAGAAAGCATTAGGGTGAGAAATGCTTTCAATTTTGAAAGGTCCATTATAAATGGATTTAAATTTCGATATTTCATAATCTACCTCACTGGATTTCTCACGAGTTTTCAGGAGAACCAGGTCCCCAACCTTAAAATTTTACTGACTTTTCTCTCTGATCATATCTTTTACTTCGTGCGTCAGCACGTTTTATCATTTTCTCTCTCACCAACTTTTTTTTCGGTAACATGTCTAAGTCTTGTCGTGGTGGAAAATTAATCAAGTCTTCTACTATAATTTTTGGTTTGTTGCGTAACATAATTTCAATTGCAGTGAACACTGTACTCTCATGCGAAATGGAGTTCATGATTTCTTCGGTTTCTGAACCTTACTTGCCCCACGACCTATGATTACTAAGGCAGTATGTCATAAAATACCTACCCAGTTCACGCATGTAGCGTTCCAATGGGTTACTTTGAAGATGGTATGGCGATATATGAATAACTTCTACACCTTTTTCTTTCATTCCTTCATTCCATACCTTAGATATAAATTGTGGACCATTGTCGTCAGATAATATTTCTTTCTGTTTCTCGATTTGCTCAAAATAACCACCAATTAATTGGAGTAGCTTTTCGTAAGGGGTATAACTTTGGAAACACCACCAAAATATATGCAAATTTTCCAGTAATCTTTGGTAAAGGCCCATACAAGACTGTTGCCAAAATTTCGAGGTTATCTTTACGTTGTATGCTTTGCATTGGACCATGGATAGTCACATTTGTTACTTTTCCCTTCTGACATTTATCACAACTTCGTATTCTTTCGGCTAATTTTCTTGTCATATTAATAAACGTAATTGACTCTGCTATCTTACCTACACGCTTCTTTGGTCCGCAGTGACCAAAAGCGAAATGAAAATAGTCAGTCACTTCGAGTACGTATTTAAATGGCCAACATACTCGCTGCTCTTCGTTACTTTCATCTTTTCGCAAATGCAACACACCATCACACACCTTGTAATATTTCCTTCACTTTTCTCCTTCTCCGTTTCTAGCATCGAATTTAGTTTTCACTAACTTTAAGCACTCGTCTTCCGATTGATATCGGTGCATGTTCTTACATATGTCTTCCACTTTCCTCTTCATTTCAACATTTTTGAAATACATTACTATGGACGTCTTTTCTGTACTTTCCCTATTACCCGATCCGCTTGGATCCAATGGTAACCTTGATAGAGCTCTGCTGCACAGTTGTATACACCTCTTACATAACAAATTTCGTAATCAAACATCTGTATATACGTCGCCCATCTTGTCAGTCTGTTACGCAGTGGCGACAGTTCTTCAGACATGTTAGGGCCTTATGATCTGTATGCACTGTGCGCCCCCATAACAAACCTTTAAATCTATTAAATCCCCAAACAAAAGTCAACGCCTCTTATCCTGATACAGTATAATTATGTTCATATCTCGTCAAAGTTCTACTCGCTAACGATGTAGAACGACATTCTTTACTACCTCCTACCTCTGTTTCCTGAAAAATATGAACTGCAATGCCATAATCACATGCATCTGTTCCCATATAGAACGGTAATAGTAAATCAGGATGGTGTAAAATTTGGCTCTTTATAAGTTCATGTTTTAATTTGTCGAAAGCTGACACTTTACTGTCCATATGAATGAACTATTTTTCTTCAATAAATTACATAAATCAGTATCATTGAAAGCTTGCCCATTTACATATTTGCGAAAGAAATTACGTAAGCCAAAAAACGACTTTAGTTGTTTTTTCGTCTTTGGTGGTTGGCAATCTCTAATCATTTCTAATTTCCGCGGATCTTTCGTTATTGCCATAGTTTTTACAGTATGACCTAAGAATTCTAATTCCTTTTTTACAGATTCACATTTCTTAATTTTTAACGTCATTCCACCTCGTCTCAGTGCTTGAAAAATTTCTTTCAGCAACTCACAATGCTCTTCCCATGATGATGTCGCTACCAACAAATCATCAACATAAATTGTTATTTTACTCGCTCTTTTCCTAACACTTCATTCAGTGCTCGCATAAACACGGATACAGATGTGTTTAATCCAAAGGGAATAACTTTATACTGATAGCACTTTCCCGCAAAAAGAAATACTGTCAGTTTCCTTGATTTTGGATGTGACGGAATTTGCCAACACCCAGGCGTCAAATCAAGACTTGTCATGTATTTCGCACCATAAAACTTCTGAAGCATATCACTCAAACATTCTGGTCTATCAGTCTCTCCTTTCACTATCTTATTTAAATCGTGCGCATCTATTACAATTCTCACTCCCTCGTCTTTCTTATTGACCAGAACAAGTGGATTACTAGATTACTATACAGATTCCTAGATCTTTCAATTATTCCCCATTCCTCCATATGACTTATTTCTCTCTGTACTGCTTCCTTCCTAGCTAACGGGATTTGATAGATTGGTCCGAAAAATGGTTCAGGCTCTACAGTTTCAATTTCATATTCAAAGTCGTGTACTAAACCAGGCTTCTCTGTTAATACTTCTTTATTACTGGCTAAAATACTGTACAATTCCCTTTTCTGTTCTACTGATATTCCCACAATCTTTTTGCTATCTCTTTCATTTCGTCTATAGATGGGTACAATTTATTCAAGTTTGTAACTTAATAACGTTCAGCATCTTCACCCAGACCTGCACACATTGGTAACTTAAGTATTCGTAAATTAACTTAACTCCTTTCACGAGTTTCTACTACTTCATCAAAATACACATTTATCTTCTCGTCTCCCACTGAACAAATCATTTCCTTCCTGTCACAGCCAATAATTACTTTATGCTTAGTCATCCAATCCATATCTGCAATTATTTCGGTACTTAGCTGAGGAACCACTAAGAAATCGTGTTTAAATCACAAATTTTTAATAACCATTTTTAACAACACCTGAGATTTGATTGGTTTACTACAACTACCAGTAGCACCTATTATCTTCACGTCGTCAACTGGCTTCTCGACTATTTCACATTCATTCCTAGTAAGCTCATAAAATGACTGGGAACACACACTAATCTGACTACCACTATCGACTAATATCTGAGTTTCCACACCTTGTACATTTACCACGCTCATTATCTGTTCACATCGTCTCGACTCATCACCTGTATCTTCCTATAACAAATCCTGTTGCAATTCCAAATCATTCCACTGAGTACCACCCGGCTCAACCATTTCATCCGGTGGTTTTTTCTACCTCCTACTACTACCTTCTTCTGCCTGAAACAAAACATATTTTATTTCCTCAGTACCTGTTGCATCGTCAAGCTGGCTTATTCCTCTGAACACAAGACTTTTACCGTAACTTGGTACACATTGGAATCTTCCGTTTCACTGAATAATCTCACCCACTTATCAAAATAAACATATTCTCGACCCATAACATAGTTTCCGCATGTCTTATCTAATCCGCTGACTTCGTCGAGTTCGGGAATGGCATCAACAATCACATTATTATTACGCACCTCACGTGCCCCACGTTCTTCATTATATTCAAATATTTCATCAACATTGTTTACTTTACGTAACACTTCTTTCAAATTACTTGCCCCCTTTCATCTCACAAACAAAAATCTCATTTTCTTTACTCATCACTTTCTCATTACTTTCCGTAAAATACACGCTACTTCCCTTCTTCCATTCCTCCAAACCATCGTACGCATTACTTATTTGCGTCAGCCATTCCATACCCTCATTTATTTCAACTTCATTTACCGAGACAACTTGCTTATTCGCTACCGAAAGATGCGCTAAACTCGGTGTAGCGGTACTGTCTGTACTCGCACGAGTATCCACTCCAACAACATTCGTGATTTCGCTTGCTAATACATCTGATTCGACCAGCGTCCGAATCGCGACATTTCTGCATCGTTTTTCATTCTCGCTGTTTCCAGCGTACACTTGACCTTGTTTAAGTTCGTTACTCGTTTTGTTTCCCTCTGCATCGTCACTGTTGCGGTGGCAATACTGCCTCTGAAACTGGTGGGGTCTCACAAAACACTATGTTGGTGTTCTGTGCACAAAACGATCCGCAGCAGTACGACCCGCTACTGTTGTGGACCCCTGTTTCCCACTCTATCACTGCCATGGTGAACACAATTATAATCTCCCCTACCATGGCCAAAACCTTTTCCGCCGCGTCTTCCTCTACCTACATGTGCCGATCACACATTGTAATCACTATTTAAGTTTCCGTTTTGACTTGATTTTGATTACTTTGACCTCGTCTGTCGTAGTAGTTACTATATCCGTTCTGATTACAACTGCTGATGTGGTGACTGTACTAGCGATTTTCGTCACGGTATAACACATCTAGATCTCCTATCTTTTTCAACAACGTTGTTTTGCTACAGTCATTAATTATGTAGCCGCGGACACCACGTGGCAGTTTGCCGACATTCTCTTTTCGGTTGTGTGTCCTTTTACATGCTCGATCATCTTACACATATCCTCGCAATAACTTTTCATATTTGAGTCTCTGCTAGCACGGTACGGAGAAGCATACATAAATTCCGTAATTACTTCCTCCTGTTTACTAGTTGACCAGTATTCGTCTTCAAATCATTTTAAGAATTCGTCAAGCGTTTCGCAACCGCTGAGGGCGCTGACTGCCCAACTATCTGCGTCACCACTCAGTCGTGTCCTGGCAATCCTGACGCGAATTTCTTCTGGCAATTCTTTCGGAATTAACGACTTACGTTTGTCTATGAACACGACAGGATTACTACCACCTTTCGGATCAAATTTATCAATCTCACTGCTTATTTGGCTCTGGCATGTCCATCCAACAACGTAAGTGGCGGTTAGATATCTTGCATCCTCCAGATTTTTAATACGCTCGTGTATCTCCCCTACATCTTTGTTTTTTATTTTAGAAAATTTATCATTAACATCTGTTTACAACGCCTGAACTTTGACCTTAACACTTACAATTTGACCATTCAAAGAATCCACCGAATTTTTAAAGTCAGAACGGACTGTTGCTATTTCGCGTTTACATTTTGTTGACCTTTTCATTGATCTTGTCCTTTCTCACAGCGATATTATGTTGCAGTTGATTCTCGATATGTCCGCAATTTTCATCTACTAAGTCGCCCAACTGTTGTTGCGTGTTGTCCGTAAAAAGTTTTATCATATCTTTTCTGTCATTACTAAATTTAGGATCTAAGTCATTTAGTTCTTTTCGCAAGATTTTGTTTGAAATTTCTATTTCACCTCTTACAGCAGTAATTTCCTTTTCTAAGAACATCTCACTACTTACGGTCTTCGTCAAGCAGCTAATCTCACTGCTACTGAATACATGATTTCGCTTTTCACAGAGCTAATGTCACCGCTTATTTGTTCACACATTTTTTTCAATCGTTTGCATTAAAACATTCGTACTAAATACTGGCAAATTGCTACCCCGTTCCATTGTCTGTTTCGCTTTCGTCTCTATTACATATACATTCCTTTTAAGTCCTGTGCCCTTCATTTCCAAATTAGCATTACTGTCATCAAATATTTCTTGCTTCATCTTTGCACCATTTACACATTCCGTTCCTCCAGTATTATTAGTTTGTCGTCAATATCTGAAACATTGTCGAACATACCTGCGCTCGTATTGTTACGTTGTAAGCCCAATTCCGCCTGCATTGTTGTAACTAAAATTTTCTCACTATTATTCATTGAAATTAACCACTGCTAATTTTGCAAGGCTCGGGACAGTCGTAATTATAATACGCTGTCCTGTCACCGGGAGCCACTTGTAACCCTCGTACCTCTCCGGTTAATTAGGCTTTTCTATATGAATGAGGCCATCGACAGAGTGGTGGTGTTACAATAGGTTTTGGCCCTTCAACTGATAATTGTGTAGTCGGAGGAAGACGTGGGATCACTCGTGTCAGAGCGTACGCCAGGTCTCCTCCACTCTAATCTCTCAGCTTCTTGAATTACTAAAATGCTGCGCTTGGCATTTACTTGGGAAAATGTAGCAACTGTAGACGTTAAAGAACGCATTTTTCCATGTGAGAGACTAGCCATCGTTTATTGCGGTCCAGCACAATAATTTCCACGATGCCATGATAGGTTGTTTGTATACGCTTATGTATCTAGGTCTTCTCTCCTTTGATGAAACACTTTTTGTACTAATGCTGGATCACCAGGGCTGGTTGAAAGGACTCACCAGTACCACGGTGTACCAAAAAGCCGCATGCATAAATGCTTTTTTTCATGGGGTCGTATCTCGTATTCTGTTGATCGCAGAGATGAGGGGTTTAGTGTTTTGGATAGCCCTTGGCCTAGCTACCACATGTCTGCCTATCGGAAGAAAGGGTGTGCTGTGGCCATCCTACAGTATACGATCGAAATTTAAACAGTACAAACTTCCTCCAGCCCAGGTAAATTGAGCAAATCGGTAGATATTCTGTGCGTTAGGTGTGGTCTGACGTAGGCGGCTTATAAAAGCACTATTTGTTCATGGGCGGCTCCTGCGAAAGCCCCAAAAACCGGTTTTTAGCTATTTTTTGCATCGTGGGCTGCAATTCTGTAAATAACCAACCATAACAAATATCTCAAATTTAATTGTATATTCTTTAGACATTTATCTAGAAACGCCATTTTCCCGTTTTATCGAGGTACACCCGAAAAACCATGACATTTGGGTATCGAAAGTACCAACTGTGGGAATGACCACTTCTATAATTCCTGTTCATGGCAAATCGTCGAAATTTTTACCATATATTATTAAGATTACATTTTCGCGGAACCTTGAAACTTTTGTTAATATCATTATCCGTTCCGAGGTACAGAGGTTCAAAGTTACCGCACTAATGGAGGTAACATCTCGTCTGAAACTTAAATGTAGTTTTGACTGACGTAGTGAACGCAGGGCAAAGGTGCTGGTGTCATCGCAAGGGGTTCTGAGGTCACCAAACTATGGCTTTAGTCAGCATTTTTTCACCAATAAAAGTCTTTGACGCGCTGTCTCCGTATGATGAGCATTCCACTGCTACACTCGCACGAGCTATCGTGATTGGGAATTATTTGATTCTGCCACCTGGCGGCGTAGGCACCTTACAAAAAGTTATTTTTTCATACGAAATTCCTTGCACTTGCAAATAAAACTTCATATTTCTTGGGTATACTGCAGGTGTAGCGTAAAAATGTGAATTTTTATGTAAAATCGTGTAAAGTAAACTTCTGTTGTTTGGGAGTCCAGAACTAACTTCAAGCCGGCCGAAGTGGCCGTGCGGTTAAAGGCGCTGCAGTCTGGAACCGCAAGACCGCTACGGTCGCAGGTTCGAATCCTGCCTCGGGCATGGATGTTTGTGATGTCCTTAGGTTAGTTAGGTTTAACTAGTTCTAAGTTCTAGGGGACTAATGACCTCAGCAGTTGAGTCCCATAGTGCTCAGAGCCATTTGAACCATTTGAACTAACTTCAGATTAGAGGAAGCGTCTACTCGTCTTTTGTGGTGTCATCACTTTACACCGTACATTTGTAGTATAACTTTAAAACCTTTTGTTTTTATTCCTCAGGCAACGGTTTCAATTTTTTTTTAATTTCAAGTAGTGCTCAATTTGCATTTGGACGAAACGGCGGACGAACAGCGATTCCCATTTCGACGAAAAGAACATCTATTCTGCGTTCTGGGAAAAGCTTCCGTACGTTGGTTTTACCGCAGGGGATAAGATGATGATAACGATGATGTCTGGTTTGTGGAGTGTTCAACTGGGCGGTGATCAGCTCCCGTACAAATTCCCAATCTTTTAACTGTCCAGTCTCACCCCATCCCCGAATGATGATGAAATTATGAGGACAACACAAACACCCAATCCCTGGGCGGAGAAAACACCCGCCCCGCCCGGGAATCGAACCCGGGACCCCGTGGTAGGTTCAAAATGTTCAAATGTGTGTGAAATCTTATGGGACTTAACTGCTAAGGTCATCAGTCCCTAAGCTTACACACTACTTAACCTAAATTATCCTAAGGAAAAACACACACACTTAACTGTCCAGTCTCACCCCATCCCCGAATGATGATGAAATTATGAGGACAACACAAACACCCAATCCCTGGGGGAGAAAACACCCGCCCCGCCCGGGAATCGAACCCGGGACCCCGTGGTAGGTTCAAAATGTTCAAATGTGTGTGAAATCTTATGGGACTTAGCTGCTAAGGTCATCAGTCCCTAAGCTTACACACTACTTAACCTAAATTATCCTAAGGAAAAACACACACACCCATGTCCGAGGGAGGACTCGAACCTCCGCCGGGACCAGCCGCACAGTCCATGACTGCCGCGCCTGAGACCGCTCGGCTAATCCCGCGCGGCCCCGTGGTAGGGGATAAGA
Organism: Schistocerca piceifrons; assembly: GCF_021461385.2. Classification (NCBI taxonomy): domain Eukaryota; kingdom Metazoa; phylum Arthropoda; class Insecta; order Orthoptera; family Acrididae; genus Schistocerca; species Schistocerca piceifrons. The sequence continues at coordinate 413,178,543 of NC_060140.1, forward strand.
TTCTCGCCGTTTACTGTATGTAAATTTACTTAAACTTGGGAAGTTGTGTCTGTAAAGGAAATTTTTGTATTTTTGTTTATAAATCGCGTCGGCGACGAAAAATTTTGCAGTTTTGACTGATGTGTCAACATTTTCATTCCTTTAAGATACAGATTGCAGGACGGGAGTTTTCGATGACTTGCGATTGATGTGCAAAGTATCCAGAAAAAAATGTAACGCAAGCGATTTTGTTTTAGCTTACATTATGTAAACTTGTTTGTTATTTATTGGTGTCAGAATACATAAACGTGTCGAAGTACATTTATTTATCAACTGTCAAAACGTTTCGTTTTATATAAGCAGCACAACCTGCTGTATCAGGGAAAAGAACGGAACCAGCGGAAAAATGCTCGTGACGGAGCACAAAAGAGGCGAATATGTTCCTCTTTAAGACTTTGACAGAAAACTGGGGAATCAGGTACCTCAATCCTCATTCCGTCTACCTTAACAAAAATTTTTGACCTGCGAACATATTTGAGCTTTTTTTTTTTTTTGCTGAAAGAGTAGCAGAGAAACAGTTATGGTAGAGGAGGGATGAGACAGTACCAGTAAGAGAGAGAGAGAGAGAGAGAGAGAGTGATGGTGGCAGAGAGAAAGTGGCAGTGAAAGAGAAAGACCGATGGATGAAGACAATAGTAGTGGGAGCCAAAGAGAGAGGAAATAGGTACTGTCAATGAGACAGTCACAGTAAAAGAGAAAGAGAGATGGATAGAGATAGCAGTGGGGGCAAAAGACAGAGGAGACAGTGGAAATGAAGAAAGAGAGATGAGTGGAGACGCTACATAGGCTTAGGGGCTCTGGACCCCCTCCCCCTCCGCAAGACCGGCGAAGATAAACACATAGATATAGGGGAGGGTGCATTTTGGGCCTAAATTTTAAACGTGTGGATATAGGGGAAAATATAAGTCTCTCTTCCCCCCCCCCCCTCCATCTCAGAAATTTTGAGCTGCCGAGATATGGCGGAGAGAATGGCAATGGGAAAGAAGAACAAAAGGATAAAGTGTAAGTGAGAGAGGAGACAGTGGCAATGGTTTACACTGTAAATACAGAAGACAGAGTGATTAAGAAATAGGACAGTGGCAGTGGGAAAGAAAGGCAGAAGGAACCAATGTAAGTTAGAGATGAGGCAGCGTCAATGGAAAAGAAAGAAACAAGTACAGACAGTGTTAATGAAAGAGAGGAGCCTATATGTCGGCCAGTCGCTGGTTAGCGGGGGTGAGGTGATCGACTTTTGTCAATTTTGCCCCGTCGCCTTACGCCCGATGTTAAAAAATTAGCAGCCGCGCGGTTTGAGGCGCCATGTCACGAATTGTGCGGCCCCTTTCGCCGGAGGGTCGAAGCCACTCTCGGGCATGGTTGTGTGTGTTGTTCTTAGCATAAGTTAGTTTAAGTAGTGTGTAAGTCTAGAGACCGGTGACCTCAGCAGTTTGGTCCCTTAGGAATTCAAACAAATTTGAAAACTGTCGCACGATGGTAGAATGATCACCGGTTACCATATTTGCCGGTTCTCGTGTACACTGACGGGGTTCATTATGGATTAATGCGTTTGAGGGGGGTAGGACGTCAAACGGGGCGACTTGGAGCAGGAGAGGCACCACAGGACATTTAATTTCCGCTGTCTATACTTTTACAAATAAATTCTTAAAACTTTAACAGCATGACCAGGAAGGATTCAGGATTCATACTCATAGCAGTGGAAGCTCAAAAACGTAACAAAACACATTTTTTTTACATGTGAAATTTCATCATTTTTTCACTTACTACTGGCTGCATTTGTTGCTATAGGTACACTTCTCTTCCTAAGTAAGAGAGATTCTTCGGTGACTTTTGCACAGCATACAAACCATAGTTACAGGTGTGTGAAACTCTAGAAGTTATTTAATTTATGAAAAAATGAATGAACTGTTACATTTTAAACTTCATGTTTAGAAAAAACTCAAGTTTTATAGTTAATTATCTCAATTTTTTGGAAAATTCTAGAGTTTCATACACCTATAACTACTGTTTGTATGCTATGAAAAATTCATCGGAGAATCTCTCCTACTTAGGAAAAAAAGTGTACCTAAAGCAACAAATGCAGCCAGTAATAAGTGAAAAAATGATGAAATTTCACATGTAAAAAAAGGTATTTTGCTACGTTATTGAACTTCCACTGCGAGGAGTGTGAGTCCTCAACCCTTTCTGGTCATGGTGACAAAGTTTTATGAATTAATTTGTAAAAGTATAGACAGTAGAAATTAAAATGTCCTGTAGTGACTCTCCTGCTCCAAGTCGGCCCGTTTGACGTCCTACCCCCCTTAAACGATCTTCATCAAACTCCGAAGCTCTTCTTGAACATGGAGGGTCACTAATGTCAAAATGATCCTCCTTTTAAACGAGAAAAGCATTCTCTTGCCGTGCTCTGTCCAGTGGCATTATCACCATACAAGGCGCAAATGCTTCTGGCTGCCTCCGTTGCTGTCACCCCTCTATTGAACTCAACCAGAAGAATATGTCGGAAAGGTTCCGATTTCTCCACGTGGCGCTCTATTTTCTAGCGTCCACAGCTCCACTCATTATCTCCAAATGACAAAATGACAATATGCAAATTCAAATAGCAACAGTGAACTACAGTCAGAAAAAAATAATAATTGGTAACTAAACCCATAGCAGCCGGAATATCAACATGCTAAACAAAAACGCTACGAACTTAGCACTAACCTAAAACATGCTGCCCCATTCACAACCTGTCACACACCAAAAAGCTACTTATAATTGAGGTCATTCCACGTCAAATCGTCTAATTTCGGAACATTTTCGTGCACGACAATCACGGATTTCGATAAAATTTTATGTGAACATTCGCCCATGTCCCCGATGAACAACGGTAAAGTTTAACCTTTATCCAAGCAACACTGGCCGACATATAGTCATTGCACGACTTTACACAGAGCGATCGCGATTTGCTGGCGACTTTGAGCTGTTATATCTTGGACAATATTTTGTTGAAAGAAAAGGGATCTGGCCAGCTTGTACAACTTTATGCGTTCTGTTAAGAATAATACCGAAAAGAATTTTACTAGCGATATTCAGCCATGACATTTTAGGCAAAATCAGCCGAAAAAATCGGCACACAATAAACAACATTCAAAATAATAAATATGTGAAAATCATTCAGTTAAATTACACTTTTTTTATAACATACATTTCTCTGTTTAAGTACAGTAATCATATTAAGAAACGCAAGTAAGCCTAGAACATTTTGAATTAAAAAAAAGGCGTAGAGTGACAGTTATTATACATATACATAAATTTAATGTAGGTATAATTGCAAGCAATCTGTTTGACATATCACTGATAGTGTAATGGTGAACGGGAAGGGCTGGGAAGCATGGTGAATTTATAGTTACGGTTCGAAACACCTTGAAAGACAAAAATTTTTCTGTTATATTTTGTAATTTATTCGAATTATTTGGCATTATTTGTGAGTCTATAGTCACTGTGCCCATTATCCACAATGATTCCCTTTGTGTGCATGGGAATTAGCAGGATGGGTATATTCCCATACTAGCGGAATGTGGGGATCCCAGTACCATATCCGTTGTTTCTGCAGTTCGCTGCCACCTCCAGTTCCGTTCGTGGTGGTTCTTCTGTCTTCAGCTATGGCTGTCCTCAGCCAATTGAAAAGTATGAAAGTCACACGACACGAAAGCAGCGCATTTGCTGCATGAAATACGAAACTGCCAAGACGCCTAAGTGATAGTTTCATACCTTCTGCGATATGATTAGCGCTCTCGCACTTCATTTGTGTTTATATGGACATACCTATACAGTAGACATTCAAGATGATAAAATGTCTAGGTTTATTAGATTACAAAACACAAACTGTTTCACTGTTTCGAAACAGCGTATCGAAACATTACATTGTACTGTTTCATGTGTTTCGAAACAGTTACGTGTTTCAGTTTGCCCATCTCTAATACACAGTATCTCGGTAGCACAAGAATGTGGGATGCAAAATATCATTCACCTATTTTCCAACAATGTACAGATACATCGAAAAATATAAACATTTTTGTGAAAATATAGTATATTCGACAGTTCTTTGACAAATACCTTTTTGCATTAAAGGTTCAAACCCAGCCTCATTCGCAAAAACGTATATTAAGCCCCCCACAACAATGGGTTTACTGTTCACCATGGAGTAACAATGTTACATTAATTAAGGCAAAGTAGCCGGAAATATCGCACTGCGAATAAATTTTTAGCTTTGACTTCTTATATCTCGTTCATTAGAGCATGATAAACATGAAAACAGCTAAGCAAAATAAGATTTTCCAGTATAAAATGTTTCCAGAATGAGATTTTCACTCTGCAGCGGAGTGTGCGCTGATATGAAACTTCCTGGCAGATTAAAACTGTGTGCCCGACCGAGACTCGAACTCGGGACCTATGCCTTTCGCAGGCAAGTGCTCTACCAACTGAGCTACCGAAGCACGACTCACGTCCGGCACCCACAGCTTTACTTCTGCCAGTATCTCGTCTCCTACCTTCCAAACTTTACAGAAGCTCTTCTGCGAACCATGCAGAACTAGCACTCCTGAAAGAAAGGATATAGCGGAGACATGGCTTAGCCACAGCCTGGGGGATGTTTCCAGAATGAGATTTTCACTCTGCAGCGGAGTGTGCGCTGATATGAAACTTCCTGGCAGATTAAAACTGTGTGCCCGAGTTCGAGTCTCGGTCGGGCACACAGTTTTAATCTGCCAGGAAGTTTCATATCAGCGCACACTCCGCTGCAGAGTGAAAATCTCATTCTGGAAACATCCCCCAGGCTGTGGCTAAGCCATGTCTCCGCTATATCCTTTCTTTCAGGAGTGCTAGTTCTGCATGGTTCGCAGAAGAGCTTCTGTAAAGTTTGGAAGGTAGGAGACGAGATACTGGCAGAAGTAAAGCTGTGGGTGCCGGACGTGAGTCGTGCTTCGGTAGCTCAGTTGGTAGAGCACTTGCCCGCGAAAGGCAAGGTCCCGAGTTCGAGTCTCGGTCGGGCACACAGTTTTAATCTGCCAGGAAGTTTCAGTATAAAATGTTGTTGTTGTTGTTGTTGTTGTGGTCTTCAGTCCTGAGACTGGTTTGATGCAGCTCTCCATGCTACTCTATCCTGTGCAAGCTTCTTCATCTCTCAGTACCTACTGCAGCCTACATCCTTTTGAATCTGCTTAGTGTATTCATCTCTTGGTCTCCCTCAACGATTTTTACCCTCCACGCTGCCCTCCAATACTAAATAGGTGATCCCTCGATGTCTCAGAACATGTCCGACCAACCGATCCCTTCTTCTAGTCAAGGTGTGCCACAAGCTCCTCTTCTCCCCAATTCTATTCAATACCTCCTCATTAGTTATGTTATCTACCCATCTATCTTTAGCATTCTTCTGTAGCACCACATTTCGAAAGCTTCTTTTTTCTTCTTGTCTAAACTATTAATCGTCCATGTTTCACTTCCATACATGGCTACACTACATACAAATACTTTCAGAAACGACTTCCTGACACTTAAATCAATACTCGATATTGACAAATTTCTCTTCTTCAGAAATGCTTTCCTTGCCATTGCCAGTCTACATTTTATATCCTCTCTACTTCGACCATCATCAGTTATTTTGCTACCCAAATAACAAAACTCCTTTACTACTTCAAGTGTCTCATTTCCTAATCTAATTCCCTCAGCATCGCCCGACTTAATTCGACTACATTCCATTATCCTCGTTTTGCTTTTATTGATGTGCATCTTATATCCTTCTTTCACGACACTGTCCATTCCGTTCAACTGCTCTTCCAAGTCCTTTGCTGTCTCTATCATCGGTGAACCTCAAAGTTTTTATATCTTCTCCATGGATTTTAATACCTACTCCGAACTTTACTTTTGTTTCCTTTACTGCTTGCTCAATATACAGATTGAATAGCTTCGGGGATAGGCTATAACCCTGTCTCACTCCCTTCCCAACCACTGCTTTCATACCCCTCGACTCTTATAACTGCCATCTGGTTTCTGCACAAATTGTAAATAGCCTTTCGCTCTCTGTATTTTGCCACTGTCACCTTCAGAATTTGAAAGAGAGTATTCCGATCAACATTGTCAAAAGCTTTCTCTAAGTCTACAAATCCTAGAAACGTAGGTTTGTCTTTCCTTAATCTATCTTCTAAGATAAGTCGTAGGGTCAGTATTGCCTCACGTGTTCCAACATTTTCACATCTGTCAACACCTGCTTTATTTGGGATTGGAATTATTATATTCTTCTTGAAGTCTGAGGGTATTTCGCCTGTCTCATACATCTTGCTCACCAGATGCTAGAGTTTTGTCAGGACTGGCTCTCCCAATATCGTCAGTAGTTCTAACGGAAAGTTGTCTACTCCTGGGGCCTTGTTTCGACTCAGGTCTTTCAGTGCTCTGTCCAACTCTTCACGCAGTCTCGTATCTCCCATTTCATTTTCATCTACATCCTCTTCCATTTCCATAATATTGTCCTCAAGAACATCGCCCTTGTATAGAACCTCTATATACTCCTTCCACCTTTCTGTTTCCCTTCTTTGCTTAGAACTGGGTTTCCATCTGAGCTCTTGATATTCATAAAAGTCGTTCTCTTATCTCCAAAGGTCTCTTTAATTTTCCTGTAGGCAGTATCTATCTTACCCCTCGTGAGATAAGCCTCTACATCCTTACATTTGTCCTCTAGCCATCCCTGCTTAGCCGTTTTGCACTTCCTGTCGATCTCATTTTTGAGACGTTTGTATTCCTTTTGCCTGCTTCATTTACTGCATTTTTATATTTTCTCCTTTCATCAATTAAATTCAATATTTCTTCTGTTACCCAAGGATTTCTACTAGCCCTCGTCTTTTTACCTACTTGATCCTCTGCTGCCTTCACTACTTCATCCCTCAAAGCTACCCATTCTTCTTCTACTGTATTTCATTCCTGTCAATTGTTCCCTTATGCTCTCCCTGAAACTCTGTACAACCTCTGGTTCTTTCAGTTTATCCAGGTCCAATCTCCTTAAATTCCCACCTTTTTGCAGTTTCTTCAGTTTTAATCTACAGGTCATAACCAAGAGATTGTGGTCAGAGTCCACATCTGCCCCTGGAAATGTCTTACAATTTAAAACCTGGTTCCTAAATCTCTGTCTTACCATTATATAATCTATCTGATACCTTTTAGTATCTCCAGGGTTCTTCCATGTATACAACCTTCTTTCATGAGTCTTGAACCAAGTGTTAGCTATGATTAAGTTATGCTCTGCGCAAAATTCTACCAGACGGCTTTCTCTTTCATTTCTTAGCCCCAATCCATATTCACCTACTATGTTTCCTTCTCTCCCTTTTCCTACTCTCGAATTCTAGTCACCCATGATTATTAAATTTTCGTCTCCCTTCACTATCTGAATAACTTCTTTTATCTCTTCATACATTTCATCGATTTCTTCGTCATCTGCAGAGCTAGTTGGCATATAAACTTGTACTACTGTAGTAGGCGTGGGCTTCGTGTCTGTCTTGGCCACAATAATGCGTTCACTATGCTGTTTGCAGTAGCTTACCCGCGCTCCTATTTTTTTATTCATTATTAAACCGACTGCTGCATTACCCCTATTTGATTTTGTATTTATAACCCTGTATTCACCTGACCAAAAGTCTTGGTCCTCCTGCCACCGAACTTCACTAATTCCCACTATATCTAACTTTAACCTATCCATTTCCCTTTTTAAATTTTCTAACCTACCTGCCCGATTAAGGGATCTAACATTCCACCCTCCGATCCGTAGAGCGCCAGTTTTCTTTCTCCTGATAACGACGTCCTCTTGAGTAGTCCCCGCCCGGAGATCCGAATGGGGGACTATTTTACCTCCGGAATATTTTACCCAAGAGTAAGCCATCATAATTTAATCATACAGTAAAGCTGCATGCCCTCGAGAAAAATTACGGCTGTAGTTTCCCCTTGCTTTCAGCCGATCTCAGTACCAGAACAGCAAGGCCATTTTGGTTAGTGTTACAAGGCCAGATCAGTCAATCATCCAGACTGTTGCCCCTGCAACTACTGAAAAGGCTGCTGCCCCTCTTCAGGAACCACACGTTTGTCTGGCCTCTCAACAGATACCCCTCCGTTGCTGTTGCACCTACGGTACGGCTATCTGTATCGTTGAGGCACGCAAACCTCCCCACCAACGGCAAGGTCCATCGTTCAGGGGGGGGGGGGGGGGGGGGGGCAGTATAAAATATCATTTACATATTGCTTTTCAAATTTCTGCGAAATCAGTTCAAACTTGATTTTTGTAAAAATTACAAAAATAGGTAACATCCAGTTTGCTTTCTGAAAATTCATTTTCCCCAATTGATTTCAAACTAACCACAGTTGGAAATAAGACACTTTCCAGCATCCGGAAAATCACGTTCGCTTTTTCAGTGTGCACTAAGAATACCTGAAAATGACGGGTTATATTCCGTTGGTCTATCACCATAGGGGTCATGCTATACTAGCCACGGGTGGGTTTCTTTATCCAGGTTCCCATGCCTATAATTTGCTTTCTTAATTTAGGTTCCAAAGACTTTGCTCAAAATCATTAGTTTGTTGTTCAAGATGATGCTCATGGGCTTCATTGGGAAAATTCGCAAGCTACATTACATCCTTTTATAGCTTATTATGTCAGCGAGAGCATATTGCAAACTCTTAGTTGCTGCTTTATTTCAGGTCACATGCAACATGATACGGTTTCTGTACATGTGTTTATTCGAAAACTGATCGACTTTTTGTCGATTCAAATAAAAATTATCAAAATATATTATTTCAGTTCAAATGGTTCTGAGCACTATGCGACTTAACTTCTGAGGTCATCAGTCACCTAGAACTTAAAACTAATTAAACCTAACTAACCTAAGGACATCACACACATCAATGCACGAGGCAGGATTCGAACCTGCGACCGTAGCGGTCGCTCGGTTCCAGACTGAAGCGCCTAGAACCGCACGGCCACTTGGCCGGCATTATTTCAGTGTCTTGTCAGCTGTACAATATAAAAATTGCAACAATATAGCCACAACATTGATACGGAATGAATTTTTTTTTTGCACCAGTCAGGAAAATCTTAGTTTGATGTGATTGGTGGCACAACGAGGCAGCTCGCGCAAACCAACGAAGGCCCCCAACAACTCAAATATTGACGCCAAAAGATCTGTTCAACTTATGCGACCAAAATACATATATTTAGCATCAAACACTGTACGGTATATTTATGTTCCAAAACAACAAATCTAAGAAAGCAAAAGTTTCAAATATATTTATGCTCCAAAACAAGAAATCTAAGAAAGCAAAAGTTTCAAGGAGTAAGGTGCCGTAGCACTGTTGCCGGTGTGTACCATTGACTCGAGCTCGGACTATATCAGCAAAGTTTCTAATGACACAATAAATTTTGCCGCCGGTGTATCTAGCTCGGTCATGCTAAGTCTGAAATTAATGACGTTACCTAGCCGTTAAATCACCTTTTTGTATGATAATGAGTTGTGGATCGGCAACATTACTTACAAATCAACGTAACAAAATTATGCTCTGATAAAACTTATGCTTCATAAAGATGCAGCTCATTTAGTTTATTGGCCCCAAAGAGAGCGAGGCGAGCGCATCGCTGCCGTTGCGCGCTACACTTCGGCCGTTGAGAGTTCGTGAAGAGGTTTCTGTGCTGTGGGCGCCGCGGGAAGTAAATTGTCGTGTGTTGTTTTCACAACGTCGTGTTCTGCGCCCCGCAACATGGGAAAGAAGTATGTGCAGAGGAAACCTGCCGCTACGAAGGGTCCTTCGGTTGTGCGACTCACTGAGTCTGGAGACCAACCAAGGAATTCCCGAGAAGACGAGTCGCGGCCTGTCCCCCCTTTGTACGTCAAGTGCAAAGGCGGGTGGACAGCGCTGTTCGACACCATCACGAATTGCGCTCGGAACGAGGTGGTCTACGAGTCTGTCGATGCAGACTCGCTGAGCTGCGTTCGAGCTGCAAACGTGGCCGATCACAGAGCGATCAAGGTCGCAGTGGCCGACCACATTGTCGACGCGCCGCCGGCGCGTGAGAAGGCACCTTCCGTAGGAAGGATGACGACGACCAAGGTACTCCTCATGGGGTTACCTTGGTGCTGTGATGAGGCAGCGTTCCGGGAATGGCTGCTGCGAGCCGGGTTCGGTAATGCAACCGCAAAGTTGCACAACCGGACCAATAGGAAGAGGTCGCCGCTCTATGCCGTGACCGTGCAAACGGCCGGCGGCGGGAACGATATCTTCGACCTGCGGAAGTTGCTGGGCTTCTCGGTTACGACAGAAGTTCTCCCGACCGCCATGGACCCCCCCCCCCCCCCCCCAGCACCAGGCTTCAGGTGCCAGGGCGAGGGCCATGTCGCGAAGTATTGTCGCAACGCGGCGCGGTGTGTCAAGTGCTCAGGCGAGCACGACAGCCGCGCCTGTGACCACAGTAGTAATGTTCTGCCGACTTGCGTCCGGTGTGGCGGCCCGCTCGTCGCCAGCTGGCGCGGTTGCCCGGCTTTCTCAAGCCGCAACCGTTCCGAAGGCGGCGAGGCGGCCGCGGCCGCACCGACGCAGCGGAAGAAGAGAAGACGACGTCGGAAACGACGTAGGGCGCAGAACAGCCCAGCGCAGCTGAGGGACGACGCAGTAGCAGCTCCACCTGCCAGGGACAGGGACGACCGCCCGGAAACGGGCAGTCGGGATGCAGCTCGCGCCCCTGAGAAGAACTGTGGCCTCGAACTCGGCACCGTCGTGAAGGAGGCCACTGCAGCCCTTAAAGCCGCCATAGCGGCAGAGAGGGCTGCCTTCGCAGCCGCTGTGGCTGCAGAGAAGGCAGAGGCCTTGAGGCAACTGCGTGCAGTCTTCGCCCAAGGCATCTGTGCAGCAAAACCTGCGGACACTCCTGCGATCTCGCAGAAGGACGTTCGCGCGCCTGTCCCAGCTGCTGCCCTAGCAGCACCGCAAGTGAAAGGTGCAATGAAGACAACCGCCGCCCCAGCGGCATCGACGGCGACGCCGACCGCCGCAGGGGCAGCCCCCGCAAGGGGCCGAGAAGTCAAAGAGGCAGCGTTCATCACGCAAACGCGAGCGAACGGCGTGCATTTCACCGACGCTGAAGCGGCGCAGCTCACTGAACAAACGGAGCTGCTCGAAGCTACACTGCAGAAGGCCTGCGCCGTGCGGTAGAGGTGGATGCCGTTCAGCTTCAGCCTGATGAAGCTGTGCCAAGTCACTGACGACACAGCGCAGCATAGGGCGTAATGGCAACGCACGCGATGCCGCTCTGAATTATTCTGTTACAGGGACGAAGCCACCGCAGCAGGCCAAGGAGACACCACACGAGCCCAGCACACGCATACTACAGCACACCGAGCTGCAGCACCGTCTAGGACTGATCTCTTATGACGAAACTTGGCATGACACGGTATCCGATCACATGATACCCGCTCCTAACATAACCTACTCTTGCATGACCTATCGCAGTCAGCAAGACATCCGCTACTGCTCTTGGTACCCGACCTAACTATCGCAGAGTTTTTTTTCCCTTGGCGCTTGCCTCGGCACCTTTTTTCCCTCTGCCCTTACAACCGCTACCCTTCGTTCGACTTTCGACCTAATCTATCTCCATATGAGTGCGTATAAATGGCTATAACCTTAGCCAGACGTACGCAAACATCGCTGTACCCACATCCTGCAACACCTCACTTTTAGTGAACACTAAACCTTATGCAGAGATGGCAGTAGACCTTTTGTGTTGGCCATCATGCCAGTGTGGGCGTGGAGGGGCTCCACCTCTTATTTTTTTTTTTTTTTAAATTAGGTTGCTTACTGGATACAAAAACAACACCTCATTTCCAAGCTCACTTTTCCTTCAATATCATCATCTGGCCGCCAGTATCGAATTACAGAAAATGAACTGCGGAAAATAGCAGAAAATTTTCTAAAAGTGTAAACTGCAATTTTGCGAAGTTTACAGTCAAAATTGGTATTAGCTCTTGCTTGCCACCTATGTGAGATACTCCGACAGATTTGAGAATCGAAGGTATACTATGTGATCGATAGTATCCGGACACCCTCAAAACTATACTGTTTTCATATTAGATTCATTGTGCTGCCACCTTCTGCCAGGTACTCCATATCAGCGACCCCAGTACTCATTAGACATCGTGAGAGAACAGAATGGGTCATTCTGCGGAACTCACGGACTTCGAACGTGGTCAGGTGATTAGACGCCACTTGTGTCATAGTCTGTATGCGAGATTTCCACACTCCTAAACATCCCTAGGTCCACTGTTTCTGATGTGATAGTGAAGTGGAAACATGAAGAAACACGTACAGCACAAAAGCGTACAGGCCGACCTCGTCTGTTGACTTACAGACCGCCGACAGTTGAAGAGGGTCGTAACGTGTAATAGGCAGACATCAATCCAGACCATTACACACGAATTCCAAACGGCATCAGGATCCACTGCAGGTCCTATGACAGTTAGGCAGGAGGTAAGAGAACTTGGATTTCATGGTCGAGCGGCTGCTTACAGCCACACATCATGCCGATAAATGACAAACGACGCCTCGCTTGGCGTAAGGAGGGTAAACATTGGACGATTGAACAGTGGAAGAACGTAGCGTGGAGTGACGAATCACGGTACACAATGTGGCGATCCGATGGGAGGGTGTGGGTATGTCGAATGCCCGGTGTACGCCATCTGCCAGCGTGTGTAGTGCCAACAGTAAAATTCGAAGGCGGTGGTGTTATGGTGTGGTCGTGTTTTTCATGGAGGGGGCTTGCACCCCTTGTTGTTTTGCATGGCACTATCACCCGCACAGGCTTACATTGATGTTTTAAGCATCTTCTTTGTTTCCCACTGTTGAAGAGCAATTCGGGGATGACGACTGCATCTTTCAACACGATCGAGCATCTGTCCATAAAGCACTGTCTGTGACGGAGTGGTTACACGACAACATCCCTGTAATGGACCGGCCTGCACAGAGTCCTGACCTGAATCGTATAGAACACCTTTGGGATGCACTGGGACGACGACTTCGTCCAGACCTCACCGACCGATATCAATACCTCTCCTCAGTGCAGCACTCCGTGAAGAATGGGTTTCCAGCACCTGATTGAACGTATTCCTGCGAGAGTGGAAACTGTCATCAAGGCCAAGGGTGGGTCAATACATACTGAATTCCAGCATTACCGATGGACGGCGCCACGAACTTGTAAGTCACTTTCAGCCAGGTGCCCGGATACTTTTGATCACATAGTGTTAAGTTATTTAGCAAATGGCTCTGTAAGCAGACAGGTACCACCTCAAGGCTTTGGAACCTAAATTCAGAAACCAAATTAAAGGCTTGGGAACCTGGGTGAAGAAACCCACCCATGACTGGTATTGTGTGACCCCCATTATGATGGAGTAGCCAGTTCATGTTCTTGAATGGGTACTCAGTGACAGTGTCACCATGGACCAACAAAATATAGTTCATATTTAATATAAAAACAAAAACCACATGTAACGAAAGATGGCCGGCCGAAGTGGCCGTGCGGTTATAGGCGCTGCAGTCTGGAACCGCGAGACCGCTACGGTCGCAGGTTCGAATCCTGCCTTGGGCATGGATGTGTGTGATGTCCTTAGGTTAGTTAGGTTTAACTAGTTCTAAGTTCTGGGGGACTAATGACCTCAGCAGTTGAGTCCCATAGTGCTCAGAGCCATTTTTTAAACGAAAGATGGACATCAGGTTGCTGCAATGCAACCAGTTGTGGTACATCCCTTAAATTTGTCCATCATTTTCACGTATTGTTAGCGCACATGGGAAAATCGAATGTGATTTTCTGGATGCTTCGTAATATGTTGTTTGCAACTGTGCTTAATTTGAAATCAATCATGGAAAAGAACTTTTCGAAAGGCAAATTAAATGATCTATTTTCACAATTTTTACGAAAATCAAGTTTGAACTGATTTTGTAGAAATTTGAAAAGCAATATGTATTTTGTGAAATTACAATTAATTCCAAACCATTAACTGCTTACAGGCGTTGATAAATATCAACAGGGACAGTTGAAAATCTGTGTCCCCACTGGTACTTGAACCCGGGATCTCCTGCTTACATCTAGCAGAAGATCTTGGGTTCGAGTCCCGGTCGGGGCATACATTTTCAACTGTCCCTGTTGATATTTATCAACGCCTGTAAGCAGCTAATGGTCTGGATTTCATTATAATTTCATTCTTTGAGAGCTGTAAGATCACCAGTGGTACCTGATACCATCTTCATATGAGTATTTTATATTGGGAAACCTTCTGTTAGTATGCTGTTGTGTCAAAAGTTTCACGTTTATCATGCCTTTAATAAAAACTTCAGTTAGTATGCTGTTGTGTCGAAAGTTTCACGTCTATCATGCCTTTAATCAAAGAGATATAAGAAGCCAAAGTTAAAACTTTATTTGCCTCAATTTATGTGGCAATGTTAGCCCATGCTGATAAGTAAAATCGTTGTTCTGGGGAGGGGGGGCTTAATGCACTTGTTTCGAATGAGGGTGATTATGAAAATTTAATAGAAAAAGGTATTTGTCAAAAGAGTATCGAATGTCCTATATTTTCACAAAAATCGTCATTTTTTTCAACTAATCTGTAGATTGTTGGAAAATTGGAGTGAACGAAATTTTGTATTCCTCATCCTTGTCCTACCTTGATGTTGGGTATTAAGTTTCATGTTTAGCGTGCGTTTACGAGATACGTATAAGAACCCGAAGGTTTCATTGTTTCCTCGCCACCATTTTATTGCCCAACTTTAATCAAAGTGTCTAGAAGTGTCAATCAGCATTGGATAATAAAGTACACTTTGCTTTGCGGTTCAAACCATGGTCTTTCTACTGAACCCATTTTTGTGAATTTTGTAATACATAGTTTTTTGGAAAATATCACACAGGTCGAAAATATCACATTTTTGACGTTTTAAGAAATCTTCAAATTTGCACGTAATTTATTCGGTATTGGAAACCGGTATATAAATTAAACTTTATATTTGAGAACGTGGTGCTGTTAGTTACTACATGCTAACTTCCACGTTCGTCATACCTTTAGCCCCTGAAACATACGAAGCCAAATTTTGAAATTTTATGGGGCGCCGATTATTTCCGCCGAATATGGCTGAATATCGCTGGTAAAATTCTTTTCAATATTATTCTTAACAGAACGCATAAAGTTATACAAGCTGGCCAGATCCCATTTCTTTCAAAGAAATATTGCCAGAGATATAACAGCCCAAAGTCGCCAGAAATTCACGCTCACTCTGCACAAAGTCGCACATGGAGTCAAAGGTCTACAAGTCGGCCACTGTTGCGTGGACGAACGTTGAAATTTACCAATGTTCATTGGGGCCATGTGGAACGCTCACACAAAATTTCAACTTAATTTGAGAAAGGCGAACAGGGAGGTCTGGGGTGAGTTGATGTGGAATGATCCAATTTACATTTGATCATCTTACACTGCCTAGCTGTATGCCCGCAACAGTGGCACATGCGACATACTTCCAAAACACATTTCGCACATGGTAGACTATACCCTATCAAGTTTCACTTTGTACATCTAACAGGCTGTAAATAGTCATTTTTGCCCAGAAACCATGTTCCATCAGCCAGAACAAAGTAGCTCTCAAACTGTGATGCACTACTCATATAGATCTTCTCTCTTCCACGTCCACAAAAAGAACAACACTTTTCTCACTCACTCCACTATGATGGTACTGCCTGCTGCAGTTGAAATATTGTGTTGTGTGCAGGTCAGATCATCTGATGTCTACTGGACTTCTGACAGCAGCAGAAGTAGACCCTGGGGTTCCGGGATGCTACTTGTGCCAAGATGGTCGTAGCAAGGATGCTCACTGATTAAGGCTTCAGTTATACAGTAGTAACAAGACAAGTTCTTTATTATGAATCTTTTGCCAATGGAGAAATCGTCATAACACATTTCCAATTACAGGTCATATGCCCTGTGGATACACATTATTTCTTTAATGCTGTGGTTTCCATTGCCTTCTACATCCTCATACCACTGATCACTGCTGATACTTCCACCTTCCAGGGGCAGTTTCTCATCTCATGGGCAGGAGAGTGCCCCAAACTGCTGTCCACTCCTCTGCTCTCTTTGACAAGACTGTTAGTAGAATGAAGTGCAACTCCTTATGCTGAAAATCTTTGGCCGCCATTGCTGAATGTTTCTATACAGTATTTAACAAGTATTTGAGATCAACCTGGGAACCAGCATCTTTTGATTACTAGTCCAAGATGTAACCTCCAAACCAGAGTGGAAAGATACTTTCACAAAAAGTACAGTTGAAACATTGAAGCATTTCATTCTGTCAATGCATTGGCAGTTTTCCATTTGCAGCAGCTTTGGCATGACGAAGTGCCTTACAAGGATGAAAGTAAATATCTAGCTTGCAGTGTGACAGGAAAAGGACCACAACAATGTTTGCTGTCTGGTTCATGTCCCCTCATCATCTAGCACAGCCCCCGTGTTCCAATAAATGCTGAAATGCTGCTGGACTACTCATCCCTTAACTGAAATTGGTGAATCTATATGCAAGCCAGTAGTTCAGTTGTTATGATGTACCGCTTCATGCCAAGTCCAGGACAACAATTTCCTGGCCTGAAAGTGAATTAATTGCATGGATTGGCCTACCGAAACAATGCCTTTCTGCTGTGTCACCAGGAATTTGTTGCCAAAGCCCAACCTGTCTCAGAATGACTGAACAACTTTCTTGCTGTATGCTGTGCAAGCCAGATGTCCCTGGTTTCTGCAGTGTTGTACTGTTAGGCTGCCACAAAATCACCAGAAAACAGTTGGGGCGGCTACAGCACTTTCATTATCTCTTCCTATAAAGAAGGTAATAATGCATTGACAGAATGGAGTACTTCAATGTTTCAATTGTGCCTTTTATTGCGGTATCTTTCCAATCTGGTCTAAAGGCCGTGTCTTTGACTGGTAACTGAAATGTACTGGGTCCCAGGTTTGATCTCAACCACTCTTTAAATGTTGAATAAAAACATTCAGCAATGGTGGCCAATGATTTCCAGCGTAAGGAGTCACATCTCTTTCTGCCAACAGTCTTGTCAAAGAGAGGCAGCGGAGTGGACGGAAGTTTGGGGCATCCTCTTGCCCATGAGATAACAAACTGCCAATGAAAAGTGGAAGAATCAGCAATGATCAATGGCATGAGGATGTAGAAGCTGCAGATTTGAGATTATTTTATGAAGATGCTTTGTGTGCCTAATTTTGGAGTGTGTCAAAACAGTTTACAAAGCCTGTTGAAAAACAGCCTTCAGAAATTCTTTTCAACTGTGATTTGATACTCTGAAGTTCCTCCCATAACAAATGGGTAAGTCATGCCTTCTAGTGTTGTGTGTGTTTGTCCATCCATCCAACTATTACACTGCATGGAACCGAGAGTTCCATCTCATAACAACTGGAGGGGGGAAAACTTTGACAGGTGAGGAAATCTCTCTTGAGGGAATGAAGGTATGAGCTTTTCATTTTGTGAGGCTACAGAAACGCCATTTTCACCTTACTGACAATAAAAATTAGCTCCTTTAGATCTTTCATACAGATGTCACGTAATTTCATTGTGTGCCCTACGTTTGAAATTATTAAATGATCACCAATCAGTATGTTAAGTGGATCAAAGTAAGATCCCATGTATGCAGCAGAGTCTGATACTAAACCCACAACTTTTCATATTTGATGGCTTAATCTTTAAATGTGTCTAATATGGCCTTGGGACTTCTGTTAGCAACATCTAAAACATTACAGAACGCCAGAGGCACTTTCTGTTTTTGTCCCAAGGTCATCAGCATAATCACAATAGCAACATTCTCCACAGCATCTTTGATTTTCTTTCATTACAAAAGTGACATATAAAAGAATTTTTTTGTGAAAACAAAAGCCTTCTTCTTTTGGACAGTGATTGACACCACTCCTGCAAACTGAACTTCTGCCTACCCATTTTTAACACTCTACAATTACTTCACAAATTAACAAAACATTACACTGTAAAGGTTAATTAAGATATTGCAATTCCAGCGATCCATATGTGGCGAAATATTAAAAAAAAAAAAAAAAAAAAAAAAAAAAAAAAAAAGTCTCCATATTTTCCTAAATCTTGTAAAACAACGCTGAAAATAAAAAGAGTAAAAAATAATGCAGGAAAATTATATAAATAAATAAATAAATAAGCGACTCCAAAATTCAAGGACTGACATACGATTGTCACTTTCCCAACAAACATTACAGTGTTTAATGTATGGGTGTTGTATTTATAGCTAGATAGAGGATGAAGCATAAAAGTAAAGGGGGAAAAATTCTAGGCTACTACACTTTCATACACAATGAAGCAAGAAAATTTACTGTTTGAAGTCATCTAGCGAAGTTTTAGAAGCTGCACAGCGTGATTTCCTATGATGTATCTCAACTTTGATGCTTATTTCTTGCCTCACTTTTATCCGTTCATTATTCTACCCAAGAATAAATAAAACATCCTTGGTTCAGTGTTCACTTTTCAATAAAAAAAAGTCTTAGTTTTATCCACTCCTTGGTAACTTTACTGTGTGTTGGACAGGTTAGCAGAATGTCGTATCTAGCACATATGTAGTTATGCAAGTATTTGTTTACAATCTTAATTTTCCTCCTTTAGTCATCTTTATGTGATCAGTCACATATAATTGCAGATATATTAAAAACAATACAAGTCTAGCACTTGTATATTGAGATGTTTTAGCACTTAAGTAGTAGATATAATATACACTGAAATATACTATTTTAATATTTTTGGTGAAGTATACTGATCTAGCTTTTACCATGCTTTTAAATTGACTGAAAGCATGACACTATACCAAGTTAGCGTTTGAGTAACACTTCTTTTCTTTCAAAGCATTTCGCATTTATGGGATATGCGAATTTTACATAGCTCTATGGATAGTGATCACGCTCCCTTTTCTTCAAAGCAGACAACAAAAGCGCAATATTTTGGAGGTTTGGTAACTGTGGTGGCCAGTGAAGATTCAATACTTCAGTATCATGTTCACAAAATCAGTCCCGGCCAATGTGAGCTGCGTGCACACAGGCTCTGTCACCTTTGAACACTACATCACTATTGAGGAACAAACTTTGTATAACAGGACAGACCTCGATCAGCCCAAATGTTCACATAATCCTTGGCAGCAATGCAACCTTACAGAGTAACCATGGGGCCTTGCAATACCACCACATGGCTGCCAAAAATCACCACAAAACCACCACGTTTCACAAACTCAACCAGAAGTGGGAAATAGTATGAAACAATACTCATCCTATCAAATGACTTGCTGCAATTGCTCCATCAGTCTACATTTCACAACTTTGACACCACATTTTCCTGTTATGGACATTTGCATCACTGATGACCGGTTTTGGAATTCCAGCTCAGCTGGATTTTCCTACTTTTGGTGTTTCCTTTGTATTATTTTGGTGTGATAAGCTCATGAGTTTGACATTCAGTTCTGCAGTGACTTTTGCAACTGCTGTCTCATTTTTCCACCACAATCCTCTTCGATGAACGTCCATCACAAGCCTCAGCACTGTGCTGCTTAAGCTGATTTCCTTTGGGACACACTAAAATACATTTCAAACTTCAGTGACACCCCTAATTATGACTCTTTTGTAGACGCAAAGAATCAAAGTACATACAACACCTTTTTGTCATTATTATGGATATAAGCATATATAATGATGGTCAATTTCTTGTAAATTGGCCTTCTCCAAGAAATGATTTGGTAATAAACTTTATGTTCTACATATTTTATCTGTGAAAGATTAGAAGACGTTAAAAGCCTCACGACACAACTGACATATTCACACCAATGTGATGGAACCCGGCGATTGAGAAACACTGACTCAACACACACTTTTGTCCACATCATGACTTCATGAATATTTTTCCCATTTCCTGCATGTGGTATCAATCTTTGATACAGTGCCTCTTGAAATGCTGAACAGTTTGGCTATCATGGTTACGGAAGCACCCACCATACAAGCACCAGGATGCCCATGTTTGAATGCAACAAGCTCCAACAAGATGCACTCAAAACAACACAGAACATTGCTCTGACCACAACTGACACTTGCATGTATTGATAGCACTGCATGTTAAGTTCATTGTTAAACACAACAGTGTAACTGCAGGTATGACTACACCTGTATTTATGTTCAAGCAAGCATTTCTCACAGGATTTCATTTGATTGTTTATGGATTGACAAAATCATGTCCACCACCAAGAATTATTTTCCACTGAGAGGCAGACACACTTATCCTGTGCAAGTAAGTGATGCTGCCAATACTTTCTAGTGACACTTTAAATAACTATTAATTCACCTACAATGTCACATGTCAGGTAGCTTAACTAGAAAGATAAGAGCCACGAACTTTAAAAATGACACACAAAATTAAAAGTAAAGTTATTGGAAAAATATTTTCAGAAGTTACATAAAATATATATAAAGTAGTACTTTAATGCTGACTTCTGTAAGAGGTTCTTTGTGAGCCATGTTTGAATTAAGTTGGCATCAGATTAGGAAATAATTTGTATTTTTATAAATTTCCTTCACATTTAGGAAGACAACAACAATTTATATTGTTACATATAGTGAAAAAATACATATGTATAAAACTATATAAAGCAATAATAGGTAATGTTGAGATTATGTAAATTGCTTGAAAGGTTCTCATGCACTGTGTGGGTTGTAAATTCTAAACCAAATATGATTTCCACAAAACAGCTGCTCACTATCTTTGGATGCAACTTGTAGTGCTGCAACGATGAAAATTAATATTACGACGATGTCAAACCTTATTTTCATGATTTAAAGAAGTATTCTTGATATTAAAAATGTAATTATAATTTCAATATAATGGAAGGAAACATTCCACGTGGGAAAAATTATATATAAAAACAAAGATGAGGTGACTTACCGAACAAAAGCGCTGGCAGGTCGATAGACACACAAACAAACACAAACATACACACAAAATTCAAGCTTCCGCAACAAACTGTTGCCTCATCAGGAAAGAGGGAAGGAGAGGGGAAGACGAAAGGAAGTGGGTTTTAAGGGAGAGGGTAAGGAGTCATTCCAATCCCGGGAGCGGAAAGACTTACCTTAGGGGGAAAAAAGGACAGGTATACACTCGCACACACGCACATATCCATCCACACATACAGACACAAGCAGACATATTTAAAGGCAAAGAGTTTGGGCAGAGATGTCAGTCGAGGCAGAAGTGTAAAGGCAAAGAAGTTGTTCACCTGTCTTTCAACAACTTCTTTGCCTTTACACTTCTGCCTCGACTGACATCTCTGCCCAAACTCTTTGCCTTTAAATATGTCTGCTTGTGTCTGTATGTGTGGATGGATATGTGCGTGTGTGCGAGTGTATACCTGTCCTTTTTTCCCCCTAAGGTAAGTCTTTCCGCTCCCGGGATTGGAATGACTCCTTACCCTCTCCCTTAAAACCCACTTCCTTTCGTCTTCCCCTCTCCTTCCCTCTTTCCTGATGAGGCAACAGTTTGTTGCGAAAGCTTGAATTTTGTGTGTATGTTTGTGTTTGTTTGTGTGTCTATCGACCTGCCAGCGCTTTTGTTCGGTAAGTCACCTCATCTTTGTAATTATAATTTCATAATTTTTGTGCTCAGTGTATCAAAGACTTTCTAGTGCAAGGAATAAATTAGCATTGTTTGCACTACGAAACTATATATGATTGTTGAGGGTTAAGCATGTAATAATTCGATGTAAGACATTTGGTTGAGTCTGAATTCTGATCTCATACTGGTCGGTAGAGAAGGAAAAGTTCCTTAATCGATGTGAAGGTATAAAGGCTGTAAAAAGGAGAGAGAGAGAGAGAGAGAGAGAGAGAGAGAGAGAGAGAGAGAGAGAGAGAAGGTAAATACAAGTTATTCAAAACAAATATCTCCCAAGTGTAACGTCTTGTCATTTCCTATAACTAAAAATTGCACGGTCTAATCTGAGCCTGTCCTGAATAACAGCGAAGAACATTTATGTTATCATACATTTTCTTCGTTTGACCAAGGTTGTGATTCACAAGTTTCTTTTTGTTACGCGACGTGTTATGAATATTTTCATTATACACGCAAAAGTGCACACAGCTTTAATCGAACCTGCGTCTTTCGGAAACGATAACTTTTAATCAGTATGATTACGCGAATACTGTCTAAATCACAACCATGATCGCAAACGTGCTTCCTGGACCAAATAATTCTTATAAAATGTGTATTCTCCAAAGCGAGCAGCATTGCACTATCACTGACTCGCAACAATCGAAAGAGTAAATGCATATGCTTAAATAAAATTGCCACCATTTAATAACTATAATTACCCCATTAAATAAATAAATAGCAATTCAGTGGCTATCCAGTCAATAAACAGAGGGGGCAATTCAAACTGTGCCTTGCCAATTTATACACTAGCTTGCTGTAAAACTGCAGGCACCAAGACGCATCACTATAACATCACTGCACGGGAGGTAGGCATCGAGATCCATCTGTTGTAGTAGCGAGTTGTACACTCCTTGCATGCAGAACAACTAACTAGCCACAATCACCTGTGAATAAGGTTAGCAACTGCAGTGTACATAGTATGATGTGACACTAGGCCCGAGAACCTTTCAAGTGGTTGTCACAAAAGCCTGAAAAAGCACACATACAAATTCTTTTATGGATATCTGTAGGATCAGTGCATCTGAATGATCCATTTCAAAGTTAACTAGCTAGTTCATGCACATATTTGGATGTTTTAGAGAATAAACGTATCTTTTTACTGTTTCTTGGCACTCATGAATAATATTTTAAATAGACTGGACAATTTATTTTCCTTTTCAACTGTTTTCAGAAACTGTTCTATAGGTGGAGCAATCACACCTAAAGGAATACACAATTGATGGACTTTGAATATTACGCAAGATGTTATTAACAAATTAGAATTAAAATGAAGGAAAATCCATATGACCACATTTGATGCTTATTGTTATCCTTTTGAACACCTATGACGGGTTTTACATCTTAAATGAAATGATCGCAAGATCACAGTTTGGTTTGTGCAGCACATCTATGGCACTCCCTACTTAATCCACATGCCCAGAACCATCTTAAACTGGTCAGGGATGCACTCAACCTGTGGACGTGCAGCCTGCCTGCTGCCATTATATGAATCACTACAGCAGATCCTCTACATCACGATTCCAGGGCACCTTCACTGGATGGCCCTGATATTTCCGTGACTCAAGATTCTTGATGGGCCGATCTGATACAGCCCACAAAGGTCATTACGGAACTTTGTACATGTATTGCTGCTTGACTGCGAAGTTGCGAGAAATATAGTGAGCATTCCTTCCACTTATTGCACTTTCACACTCACATTTTCTCAGCTTATAGATTTGATTTAAGATGGCCACCATTAGTGTTTAACAACCTTCTAGTTTGATGACAGCCATTGAGAGATCAATTACTCTCGTGTATAGCTGCAACTTGGTACATTGTAATTCCCATCGGGCATGAAGTGAACACTTAAATGCACATGAGGATGCATCTGTAAGGTGTGGAACTGGTCGTGGGTTTTGGAACGGACTACAATAAACAGTTAATGCTATCATTTGGACTGTCATTCATATTTATTCTAGTTTGCTAATAACACTTTGCATAATGTTATTGTATGAAAGCCCCAGTTCCATTATTCATGACTATATTCAGTTTTATGCTAATGAAGACGAAATGTGGTTTATTCACAAAAGCAAAGTATAATTTGTATTTTAGCATATCTGCTATACAGGAGGCATATTTTGTGTATAACTTAAGGAAGTTTGTCATAGAAAAGGCACGAGTGCATTGTTTGATCTCAAAAACTGTACCCTGAAAGTTATTATTGGGTTTCCACCTTTTTCATTTAAAATATTTTCAATGCTGGGACAGCAGGAATTATTCGGGAATTAGCAAAAATATCTTCAATGAGCCAATCACTTGAAATCCCCAATTTGACTAGACTACAATTCTATTTAAAGACTTTCTGGAACACTCAATACTATTATGACGACTTACTAAGAAACAGACTGGGGCAAAAATAATCTTGGTTAATTTTTTGTATTTGTATTTCCACAAATTATGTTTTAATCATTCTGCCAATCTCACAAAGAAAGATATAAGCTGTGGCTGCTATAATTCTTGGCCAACATTCACCACGTAAGATGCTGTGGCAATTTTTAGTGACAGCATTGCATAGATTTAACTCTGATGTGCATGCGGCACAACTAACTACAATTTCTTCAAACTATTTTGAAAGGGTTTCTGTATCAACATGGCAAAAAGGCTTATTAAATTAAAATCTGGTAAAGAATTTCACCCCTAAAACTGAGCACATCTTTTTATAAGTATTCATTTCAGCACATCTGCAACGAACACGTTTTCCTTTCGTTGTGTGTTAGGTGACATTCCCCCAAGAGAAGTACTGTGGAATGTATACTGAGCTTAGAATTTTTCTGTATGAGCTCATTAGATATGAGGAACATAGCAGTAGTAACAAAGAACTTGACACCTAGTTTCATAATTT
The DNA here is from genome assembly GCF_021461385.2 of Schistocerca piceifrons. Lineage (NCBI taxonomy): Eukaryota > Metazoa > Arthropoda > Insecta > Orthoptera > Acrididae > Schistocerca > Schistocerca piceifrons. Next base: position 413,203,252 of record NC_060140.1, read on the forward strand.
AGCAGGTACTGATGTGATCATACTTACAGACGGACCTGATACTATGAAATAACTGTAGTCCTCCCATTTGCAATATTTATATTCCTTGTGTGTATGTCATAGAAAGAAGACAATACTGAAATTCCAAGTTGGATAGTCTGTAACTGGGAATCTCTCGAGCTCAATGCATTTCCCAAATTTTCTTCCTTCCCACTTCTCTGTTTTTAAGAGACAATATGATCACATTAACTTGCACATTTATCACAGTCTTTTGAATTGGTAGTAAGTTATTTATTTATTTTTTAAGCATAAAAAATAGAAGTCAAGCCTGGAGTCATTATTTTCTTGAGCAAGTTGATTTACCTGTAGTCCACATATTAGTGACTACAGCAAATTCTTAATGTGATATTTTGTACAATCAATTTTCTTGAATATTTAATATTAACACTGACTTTACAAAAATTTTGTAGTTCTTTGCTATTAATTTTATAACAACGCAGCAAACATAAATAAGTTGAATTCATCATGTTTTGGAGAAACTGAATGAATAACACAAAAATAAATGACCCACATTTATTTCACTTTCTGTACATTATTGAAGAAGAATATGTTTCAAAATAGGAGACATGCAATTTTAAGTCAATCTCCACACATGGACCATTCACAATAAAGCACAGTAAACTGCATTTACAGCTTATGAATTAGAATTGGGCCCCTTCCTACGGCCAAATGTCTGGACAATGTTCACAAATCGACGATTGTACTGGATTCGTCTCTTCGCCCTTCCAGTTTTCTTCTTTTTCTTTTCTTGTTTCTCTACCTGTTGTTAAATGTACATATCTCATTATAACATACCAATACAAATAATTTTAAAAAATATAATTCAACAGATAAAAAAATCTATTCACCAAGTGGCAGCAGGAGAAAAAACACAAAAAGTGGAAATGTGTGCAATTTTGAAGCCAGTGCCTCCTCCTCCTGGCAGAAGGGTTGAAGGGAAGGAAGAGTGATGAAGGAAAATGACTGGCAAGGTATACAAAATGGGGGAAGTTACGGAAAAATCACCCAGAACCCCATGTCGGCAGAGACTTATCGGACAGGATGATAAGGAAATACCCCTTCCTGTTTGGTAATTCTACCCTGTCTTGGGGTTCCAGATGGCTTTTACTCTCGCCATTTCATAAACCTCACCCGTCCTTTTCCTTCATCCCTCTTCCCTACCTTTCAAACCTTCTACCAGGAGAAGGGGCCAGTGGCCCCGAAAGTTTGAACATTACCATAACTTTTGTGTGGGTTTTCTCCTGCCGCTGCTTGGTGAGTGGATTCTTTTATCTTACCAATTCCATTGTTTAAATACAATTTACATATGTCACAGCTCATTTCATTTAAAGATAAATAAATGCATAGGTTGCTGATAACCTCACAAGGGGTGTTAAACTATTTCTCACTTTTACTGAGTTTGTGCACACTGCGCTGTAAATAAATTTCAAAGATATCAAATCAAATCACATGACTGTTGTCTTTGATTTTGAAATGTAGGATGTTTGGGTTAAGCTCTGTCAATATTCAAGCTATTCAAAATTTTATCATTGTTGACAGATTCTGGAATTGGCAAGGTTTAATGAAAGTTAGGTTATTATGCAATAACTAAGATGAAAGAACATAGGATTTAATAAAAATTACACTTCATTCATATGAAAATTACATAATCTGGGTTATGTTTAAAAGATAACTTTTTGTCAAGAATTTCATCTGAAATACCATTAGAGCAGTTCCATTAAATTTAAATTTAAACTAGTACAATATGTAATATCAAATAACATTTGTGGATGCCAAATTAGATTACAGAACTTTTATTTTTTCCAGAATACTTCAAAAATTAACAGTCATCCCCACAACACAGTAAGGAAAATCTTTGTCCTAACATTGCCTTCTATATACTTGATGTTCCTTTCTTAATCACAGGAAGTGGGGAAAAGAATCCTAAATGATATGTACCAAAATACCCATCAGTCTTGTCAGCTGTATTATACAGGTTTCCTGAATTCACCACGCACTTTAGATTTTACTAGGAAAAATGTGTTGATTATTATGCAAATTTAGACACCATGTTACTGTTACTGATCAAGTGTTACTACAATCTATTCTGTATTCACATTCACTGGTTTTACCAACTCTCAACCAAATTATTATCACCCAATCTAATCTAGTCCTTGCGCTACACGACACTTCAGCCTGCCACCACAACTGAATTTCAGGGTGGTGTAGCACCAAATCAGGTTTAAGACGGATAACAACAATAGAAAGTAAACTTTCTGGTGCATCATTCCACAACTGTCAAATAGTGATCAGTGACTATAATTTATTTGGTTATTTCAGTCAGATATGAAATGGAAGGATCTTCATCTTACATTTATGTCCTTTACTGGCATTAAAAAACTAAGTATATGCATAAGCACTGAAGCTCACAATGCTGTGTTGAAGTACAATTTATCTAACAAAACTAGAGAGCAGTGTAATGGCTGAAAGAGGAGCCGAAGTTTCTCTACTTGTCATGCAACAATAAATAACTGCCTTTGTGACTCCTTGATCTAAGTAAATGTACACTACTACTCCAGCATCAAATCTACAAAGGGTCTTTTTGAAGTGGCATTACAAGAAAGTGAGTGCCAAACACTTCAATCACATGGTTTACGTGCCAACACTGCACTAGGGCCTTTGGCGGTGTAAGAACATCAATTGCATAAAGTCTGTATCACCCTTCTTATCACCCAGTCCTACCCACACTGAGGGCCTCAACAGGAAATTCTCCAAGGATTAATATATAACTCATACTTTAAAATGGGGACATTTGTCCCACATACCCTCCCATATCAACACTAATATAAAATACACAAGATACTTGTCCGACTGATTGACTAAAATCTAGTTTCCAAATTGTCCAACTTCAAATTAAACTATGTAACTTTTTACAGCTGTCTCCTTCACTCATCAGGACTGGAGCAACCAACGCTTTAACATTTCTATATCACCACACATTGGCAATCTGTCCCGTGAAACTGTTGTGCAGTATAATACCCGCCAAATTCATCTATCCACTACCACCTGCCTCAGTCCCACCAGTAGTAAATTTTACACCAAAGCCATGGAAATTTGGGAAATTTTTCATCACAACCACCAAACTGGCAAAACAGATTAATGGGAAAGTCCAGAATACAGTTACTGTGCATTCTGTACATCACACTCAAGAGACCAAGGCGCTTACTATGCTATATACCATTCTTTTAGCTGTCCCTTTTCGTACTAATTTCCACAAACTCTAAAGATGCTAGGGGTGTTGTGTTCTATTTTAAGTGTTTTTATCACCTTTACTCTGGGTTGTACTTCCTGAAAAGAATTTGATACATAGCTGCTGGACAGAACTTTCACTTCCACATACATTACATACTAAACAAACACAACATGACTAAAAACAAAGTCTCCTTAGGCAACTAACTTCTTATCCCTTGAAAAAGAACACAAACCTTTGGAGTCTGACCCTTGACCTTTCCAGCTCGAGCTAGTGATCCATGAACCTTTCCTCCCTTGAGGCTCACAGTGAAGTCTAATTCAAGACAAGATAGTGCAGACACTAGAACATCATCGGCAACTGGAGCTCCTGCACAATACAAACTTGTCGAATCCACATCGTCAGCACCTTCCAGGTGACACACGCGCTCCTGCAAAAAAGAATCATGAAATTATGACAGCCTCACGTAAACAAGGAAAAAGATGTGTCACTTATCTTTACTTACTGATCTGTGTTAACACTGTGTGTGTGTGTGTGTGTGTGTGTGTGTTGTCTGAAAGATTGTGTCAGTCTCACTAATATCCCTACACTGAGTACCTCAATTACATTGAGAGTTGTTAATTTTACTAACTCCAATATTTTCCACTGTCATTTGTGGGTGCAGGTAAATATCAAACCAGAATCTGCTTGTTTCCCTATAATGGCCATTTGCATGTTAACTGAAGGCCAACATCATTAATGCAGTCCTTCATTTACACACAGTGTTGTGTGAGTCTAATCATGGAAGCCAGGATGGGATGCAACAATATTATGAGAAGGCAAGTTACCATTCGCCATATAGTGGAGATGCTCTTAGGTGGCAACTTTCATTCTCATAATATTGTTACATTCTGATCATGGAAGGAAGCTTTCACAAGTGTGGTAAAAGTCAAGGCACAAATTAACAGAACTGTATTTGTTAGAAATTAGATCAGGACGATTTCTCATGCCGGCTTCAAGTCTGGGAAGTGACTTATTACTCCCATGATTTATTGGCTATGTATGTATCACACAGTTATCTACAGGGACAAGAAAAATTCATATGTTGCGATACATGTGCCAATTCTGCCTCAAAATGCAAAGAGTGTAAATACCTAATAGAGACTATTTCATAGTGAATTGTACCCAGATTAATTATTTTATGAAAGACAGTGATATTGCACATCTGACAAAGCCCAGTTTAGAAAGACAATGTCTGTATGAATGTGTTTGGAAAATAAAAAATCACATAAATGCAACAATGTATCAGTGCACTCAGTGCCACAACAATTCTGGGCAGTAGAATAGTGGGTAAAAGATATACACAATGGGACACAACGTAAGACTCTGCCAAAGGACCTAGCATCTTGCACTGTCCAGTCACATTAACGTGACCATTCTGTCAAAAGCCTGTACAACCACCTTCTGCACTGTGGACTGCTATGAGACAAGCAGGAAGAGTCCACAAGATTCTGGAAGATATCGACAAGGATGTGGAGCAATGCAGAGTCTCGTGCTGTGGTAAGCTGCACTAGGTTTCTCAGTTGTGGATCTATGAAACAGACTGCCTGATCAAGATGGTCCCATTGAGTCCTGATTGGGTTTAAATCCAGCGAGTTTCTTAGAAAGAGGAGGATGCTAAACTCATCTATTGCTATTCAAACCATGCATGTACACTGTGAGTTGTGCGGCACAGTGATATGCCTTGCCGGTAGATGCCACTGTGCTGAAGAAAAACATGCTGCTTGCAGGGAAGGATATGGTCCCCAAGCATAGATGCACACTTGCATTGATACACTGTGACTTCCGGAATGATCATAATGATTTCAGGTGAGAGGCACTAAATATCATGGTCCTCAGCAGCCAGACGAAAAGTCAGCATGCCAATCTCATGGGTGGGGACGAAGGCTGTCCCCACATGTGGAGCTGTTTATAATGAATTAAAGTCTGCCTCCCTTTCCAACCAGTTTAGGGATGAGGCTTGTCAGTTCACAAAATTTCACCACTCTTGCAACAATGGAAGCACTATCAGCGAGGATGGTGGGCAGATCTCCACCTAGACTGGGGGCGGCCCTAATATCAGTATATATGACACACATTGCCAAAATCTGCTGAACTGAAAGTGGCACATCACAAACTTCACAGAATGGTGAATCCTCCCACCAGAGGAGGGAGCCGTGTGTTAAAGGGCTATGCCAGACGTGCAGTCTGGTAAGCAGAACCTCCTTCCAGTGGCAAGACACATGAAGTCCGCCATGCCTGTGTGGTCAAATTGATTGACTGCAGTTTGTTTTCCATCACCTGAAACCATTCAGTCTGTCAGAAAATGAGATGATTGCGTGCAACGAGATGGGACATCAATGGACAGCTTCCTTGGCGGCTTTGTCAGCCATGTCATTTCCCTGTAACTCAATCTGGCCAGGTACCCAGCAAAAGATCTCCCTTCTTGCCATGTTATTGGAACCACAGTAAGGAGTCGTGGACGAGATGAGTCAGATGGTCTAATGGATACATTTGGTGAAGTGCTTGTAGTGCTCTAAGCAAGTCGGAACAAACAAGAAACCTGGTAGAATGATGTCTGTGATAAATCTCCAGTGCCGTCAGAATGCCATATTTCCTCATCATAATTTGTAAATTGTTACAGGAGAAGCACTTTAAAAACCCTATCAGCGAAAACTGCAGAACAACTGAGGACAGTCTCTTGCTAGGGTCCATCTGTATAAACAACAATAAAACTGTGATATGTACTTAAAATGGACACAAAAAAGGGGTAGGGAGGAAATAATATGGAGTACAAGTTTTCCTGTACTGTGTCAAGCTTAAGATCACGCTGGGCCTCTGAAGACACCAAAGCACAATGATTTCCATCCCTGGCGGTGTATTTTGAAGTCTGATAGATGCAGAACCTTGAGACAGTCTATAGCACGTATCCCGAACGGCTTGGTCGCATGGGGCCGATTCCTGAACTGCCATTCAAAGGTGCGACACTGCACTGTATGCCAATGATCGTAGTGATGCTGAGATTTTCGGTGCCTGTCGAGCCAAATGGATACGTTGCCGAATATAGTGTGGCAGTTCACCAGCCTCTGCACACAGACTCTGAACTGTGCTGGTCCGAAACACTCCAGTCGATATCTGAATGCCCCATGGTGGACAGCATCCAACACCTTGAGGTAGGAAGTACAGGCTGATCTGTAGACCACACTGCCATAGTCTAAACAGGCTCGAACAAATGCCCCAAAAAACTGCAGGAGGAGGGACCCATCCACTCCACGTATTTCCGCTAAGGCATTTCAAAATATTCAATGACTGGAAGCCCTTTCTTTGTAGGTCTTTCAAGTGTGGAGATAAGTTAATTTTGAGTAAAATAATACACCCAAAAAGCATACTGTTCCTTGAAAATGTAAAGTATTGTCCCCCACTGTGAGCACTGGATGGTTAAAGCTCGAGCATGGTTAAAACTGATATATGTAGTCTTCTCTGGTAAGAACCGAAAAATAGTTGTCATGGTCCAGGTTTCCAACCTCCTAATGGTCAGTTGTAGCTGCCTCGTCATTGTCGCAAGATCAGAGGAAGAGTACAAGATTGCACAGTCTTCCACAAACAGAGCATTTGACAGGGCTCCTGACTGCAGAGGAAATGCCATTCATAATGATGGCAAACAATGCGACACTGAGGACAATGCCTTTGGGGACCCCATTCTCTTGAACAAAGCAGTCAGACAAGGCATTGCCAACGCAATATCAACGAGTCCTTGAGAAAGGATTGGTTAAGAAATGGTAGACATCCTTGTAGTCCCCATACATGAAACTGGCGAAGAATGTTGTACCTCCAAGTAATGTTGTATGCTTTTTCGAGGTCAAAAAAACAAACGAAATGGTTTTGGCGTAAGGACTTCTGTATCGCCGTCTCCAGTAGAATTTAGTTGTCAAGGGAGGAACGGCAGTGCCTGAAACCACACTGGGAGCAGCTCAAATAAACTTGGGATTCGAGCGTTCAAGCGTCTTACCTGTACAACTGGTAAGGGCTACAGTCCGGTAACTGTAAGGGGCACTACAGTACTTTCGTGGTTTCCAGAATGAAAATAATATGGCCTCCTTCCAAGTCGTGGGGTACTGTCCATCAAACCAGATCTGATTGAAACAAGAATGAAGCTGTTCTTTCACTTAAGGGCACAGATGACTAAGCATGGCATAATGGACCTAATCAGGTCCTGGAGCTGTGTGTCTGGCTGCAGACAAATCTGATTCCAGTTCCACATGGATAATGGAAGGTTGCAGACTTCCTAATGTGTGAGAAGAAACTGAGCTTCCTTATCTCCGCAGTCCTACAGAACACCTGAAATGCAGAAGCTTGTCTGAATGATGCAGTTACAGTAAAAAAGTGTTTAACTAAAACCTGAGCCATGTCTTCTGGGGTGTCCATTACTTGACAACGCTGTCAGGGGATGTGCACTGCCCTTCCTTTAAATCTGCCTTATTTAGTCCCAAACTTGCATAGTGGAAGTTGACTGATTAATGGAAGTCGTCAATTCCTTCCAGGACTACCTCTTCCGTTCTTTCATCACTAGCCTTGCATGTGCCCTCACAGATATGAAAGCATGAAAGTTTTCTGTAGTTGGAGGTGTTTGAAGTTCTGCAGAGCTGTTCACCTGGCCCCAATTGCCAATAGACAGTCATCATTCCAACAAGGCACAGGCCGTCATCCGAGGTGGCTACTATACTGGGAGATGGACTCTGTGGCACCCCATCAGATCTTTTGTTAAAAAGTAGCCTGTCAACTGTACTGCAACCAATTTGCCCTTTGTATCATCCATCTTTGTGGTCTCCTGTCAGTTGGCAGACCGATCCACACTGGGAAGTAGTCACTAGAATGTAAATCTGCAGCCACTTACCACTGAACTGGGTCTGCAATAGATGGGGAACAAAAGCAGAAGGTCAATGGTTGAAAAACATTCTGTACCTGTGGAAAGGTGTGTCATATTCTTAGAAAGGATGAGTCACTTGATCATCTGACCTCTGGAGCAACTGGTAGCTGATCCCACAGCACACTGTGAGCACTGAAGTCATCCCCCCCCCCCCCCCCCCCAGGAGACGTGGAAGTGGGCATCGGACTGCTTGGAGGAGTTGTGTCAGTGTGCCTGCTGCTAAAGCATCATTAGGTGAAAGATACAAAGAAAACACTGTTATATTATAGGGTGCTAGAATGTTCACAGCAATTGCTTGTATGGTTGTGGTACGAGGAACAGGAGAGGATTGGCCCTCCACCTTTAGCCCTGTCTCCAGTAATATTGTCCTTCCTGTAGGGTTGGTAACCTTGTGAGGCAGGTTTGTTGGTTACTTTAAGATGCTTCTTTTGTAAGCAGACACAGAATGGTTTCTCCTGGACCATGAGCTGTACTTCTTCCAAATGTGAGCGATATCCATTTAAATTACTTGGTTTGTGGGGATGGCTTAGAAGGCTTCTGACAGTGGGCAGTAAGCAGAAGATAAACCCATTACTGTCGGCTTCCGAATGACTTCTGTTTCAAGTGTAGCATTTCCCACAGGTACATCAACAAGTGCATGTGCTCGTACTTTTATCTGTGGTATGAGTTTGTGTGGAGGCATCACACTTAGTGATTGGCGTCTTACGGATAGATGCAAAAGAAGTAGCAAAAACCAGAGGTTGTGTAGCTTTGAAAGCTTTTTAGCTTCGCCATAGGATGTGTGTGTGTCTCGCTTTCTGCTCTGCACTGGGTGATCCTCAGAGCAATTTACACATTTCGGAGGAAGTGTACAAGAATTGCCTGATCTGTGAGCTGAGTCTCCACCATTGCCACACGTAGCCCTCCCATTATGTCCCGTAGTGGTACGGCCAAATCTTTGACATTTGAAGCATCGCATTGGGTTAGGAACAAACGGGAAAACCTTAAGACGGATATAGCCTGCAAGGATATGTTCAGGTAATTCTGGAGTACCAAATGTTACAATAAATGTTGCAGATTTTTCCAATTTGCCATTGATTCACCTTATATAGTTCTGCAATTCCACGGTGCCCATATGTTTCCAATCTTCGCTAACTCTGCGGAGTCCAGCTCCAAATATCTGAGCAGGTAACCATGCCCTTACTAAAGTTACGTGTGCTATGCAACTTGACTGGATAGTCACTTAAGGCCTTACACCCCGAAGCTTAGATACTTGGTTTGAATTAGCAGTTTCAACCAAAAGTATTCCATTTACGAAGTAGTTTTGACACTTTTTAGTGACCCAGCAAGACCTTCCAATGCCTTGTGAATACAAAAAGGGGAGACCTTCTCATAGGTTCCCCCTTGGTTCGATTACAATGAAAGTGTTAGGACCCACTAATGCCATGTTACTATGATTCTGTGACTTCTTTTTCTGAAGATTGACCAACCAAGCTCTCTTTGATGATTTTCTACCCGACGGTACACCCATCCCATCAGGAGCAGATGCAGAATCCCCCATAGGGATCCCACGAGACACTAAGGAAAAATAACCATTGACCTAGACAGAATCATGCCTGAGCAAGCCTTCTACAACTAGAGGACAGCAGGTGCCCCACAGGTTACCCGCTAGAGCCTGTTTTACCTCAACAGCCATTCACCTCATCAGCACATAGCACACCTTGCGGTTGAGATTTTTAAATAGAGGTGTGTACCTTCCTCGCAGCCCAGGTGGTGAAGCCAAGGCCTCCACTCTCTGAAACACACAACATTTCACCACTGCGCAGCTCAGTGGTCACTGAAGCATGCCTGCAACTTACGGTAACAGAGGACTGATGGAGCTTACCAGTCTCCAGCTCAGGAACCAGGGGTTGCCAAGCTCGTACCCAGCAACCAAATACTGAGCCCCTGGGAGTCCATAATGACAAGATCACCCATGGAATTTCACAGAAACATTACCCATACCATACCACTCCCTCATCCATCCTGGACCCTTCCGACAACTGTTTCAAGCTGTTTGCTTTCAGACATTTCAATCAATGGAGCATAAACTTCCACTTGGTGGAAGTCTAGTTGTAGTACTAGTGTAGAAATTCCAGCCTTTGTCACCAATGAGTAGCAGTCAGCATGAGTGCATGAACCAGGCACCGGTTGAGGCGGCCCAATGCACCAATATCTGCTTTATAGTCATTTAGGAGGCAGTATCTGTACCCCCTTGGTTTACCTGGGTAGTCAGTTGCTCAACAGTCGCACATCTGTTTGCCTGTACACATTTCTGCAGCTCTCATTAACCCCTGTCACCATGGCCCACAGTGCACCACATCTGCCTTGGTGCCAGTTTTAAGTAGTGCCATTTAGCCAAGCACTGTATACCTGAACAACGGTGGCACGTGAACAGTTCAAAAATTTAGTCATTCCAAAAGTGCTTCCACCTTTGGCCTCAAAACAAAGATCGTGCCACTTTTGGGCATCAGATAGATCACTTAGTTTCCACATTATGGCAATGACTGCACTGTTTTCCATTCCCTCCCCAAAACACTTTCTATATCCTCCACTGCAACTACTACTGACACCTGCTGTCTGTGAGTGGTTCCATGTATACATCGAACATAGGCAGTAGTCATATTAGGGTGACTGACACGTGTATAATGTGTGTGTTTATCTGTTAGGGAAGTTCAAAAATTAGTATAATGTGAACACTTAACACAACAGTTTTACTAGGCAACGTGTTTTGAACTACGGTGGTGTCAAATACTGGTAGAGACCAGGTGTGAACTACCTCATTTACAATACCACCAACCTCAGTAAGAAATTGCTGCAGCCATTACCGAATCCTCTGCACTGTGCTTTTTTTGCTGTTTTCTTATTTTGAAATGAATGAAAAGACTAATCTTGGCCCATCATGGAGTTTGATTACAACACTCTAAGGGATTGCAATCTCTGTCACGAAGTGTCAGTTCTGCTTTCACAGAAATGCGGAACACAGGTGGAGGTTTCTGGTCTGTGAGAGAAGTGGAGCTTATTTCACCACACTCCTACCCCTCTGGTGGTCATTATCGACATCTACATGGTTACTCTGCAATTCACACTTAAGTGCCTGGCAGAGGGTTCATCAAACCCTTTTCATACTACTACTCTACCATTCCACTCTTGAATGGCGTGTGGGAAAAAAGAACACACAAATCTTTCCATTCAAGCTCTGATTTCTCATATTTTATTATTATGATCATTTTCGCATTCGGAAGAACCCAAAGAAAACCGCCTTTGTTTCAATAACTGTCACACCAATGTGCGTATCATATCAGTAACACTCTCACCCCTATTGCATGAAAACACAAAATGAGCTGAACTTCTTTGCACTTTTTTGATGTCCTCCGTCAATCCTACCTGGTAAGGATCCCACACCGCACAGCAATATTCCAGCAGAGGACAGACAAGTGTAATGTAGTCTGTCTCTTTAGTGGGTTTGTCACATCTTCTAAGTGTTCTGCCAACAAAGCGCAGTCTTTGTTCCACCTTCCCCACAATATTATCTATGTGGTCTTTCCAATTTAAGTTGTTCGTAATTGTAATTCCTAGGTATTTAGTTGAATTGACAGCCCTTAGATTTGTGCAATTTATCGTATACCCAAAATTTGTCTGATTTCTTTTAGTACCCACGTGGATGACCTCGCACTTATCTTTCTTTAGTGCCAATTGCCACTTTTTGCACCATACAGAAATTCTCTCTAGATCATTTTGTAATTGGAATTGATCGTCTCATGATTTTATTAGATTGTAAATTACAGCACCATCTGCAAACAATCTAATGGGGCTACTCAGATTATCACCTAAATCATTTGCATTAAATCAGGAACAGCAGAGGGCCTATGACACTACCTCACAGAACGCCAGATATCCTACCTGTAACTTTGTCAAGTATGGGACAAATGGCTGTGAAAGCCCATAAAACATCTAAATCAATATTCTCCATAAATCAATATTCACCAGATTTTCTAACTACAGAACTGAGTGGGAAATGAAAATAATGTTGAGAAATGCTTTAAATCAGAGAAGCACTAATTCATTGGTGGGCAAATGCTGCTGCTTCTCTACAGAAACAATAATTTGTTGATAATTTCAATACAACCAAAACAAGAAAAAGGCCACTTTGGAAAATGTTTTTGCAAAAGCTAATATCCCTGTAAAACTACCCAATCATTACTTTTAATATGTCAATTTCAAAGCACTTAGGATGCTTCTTCAGGCATGTAGCTTGAGAACCTTTTAAATCTTGACATCTAATCATTTCGTCAAAAAACAGATGCTGCCTTTTCAGGTCACTAGTTATCCAGATACAAAACAAAGGACACAGACCAAGCAGAAGTAATATAAGGAGACTTCACACTCAGCAGCGGAAGGCTCAAGTACTTTGTTCACATTACCGTAAATGTTAGAGTGAGGAAGTTTTTTTAGAAGCTATCTTCTCTGAGTGTAGCCTTGCACGGAAGTGGGCATAAACAATAAGCTGTTTACTCAAGAAGAGACTATAAGCTATTGAAATTTGATGCTACAGATTAAATGGCTAGATGCCATAACTAACGACGCAGTCACTGAACCCAACAGGAGAGAAAAGAAATTTGTGGCACAACCTGAGTAAAACAGGGCATAGGTTTATAGGACACATTTGAAGGCATTAAAGAATTATTAATTTGGTACAGCTGGAAAACATGGCAGTAAAAATTGTGCAGAGTCTAAGGGATGAATACAGTAAGCATGTTCAAATGGGTGTAGATAATGATGCTTGCAGAGGACAGACTACTGTGGAGAAACACACAACACCAGAACAACCAAAAAATCACACACACACATACACACACACGTGCAGCTGCAGTCACATTGAGCCAGATCAGCAAGCAATACTAGGATTACAATTCAGCGGGTGGACTGGTGTGAGGGGTTGTGTCGACCGGTGGGGTGGTGTGGTGTAGGGGTGGAATACCGGAATACGGAGAAAGAGGCAGGTGGGTTTTGGGTGAGGTAGCTGGGGGGGGGGGGGGGGGGGGCACAGAGTTAGGCAATTAGAGAATAAATGTAACATGAAACAGTCACAAATTGATTTCTAGCATAGTACAAGGTCTAACTTATGCTTGGAAGGTGGCATTCTGGTCAAGAATTTGTGTAGCTAAATAATGTAATGCCAGGAGAAGAAGAATGTTTATTGCTACGACATTTTATGACCTATGCAATTATGAATGATACAGTTTCATATTATTATTCTGGTAATACTGTTATGTGAATTAACAGATGCAATTCTCCCATTAGTATAGACAATTAACATACAGCTTAACCCACAGCCAACTGCTATTCCCCATTTCACATATTTTCTCAATAACTCATTTCTGGAGTACATTATAGTACATATGATTTAAAATAATAAACACACACACATTGTCATCTTTACCTTGAAAGTGCTTTCACACTTGTCTGGGTTTTGAATGAGGTTATAGTTATAGGTCATAAGGTTTGAACAATGAGAAATATTTGACTTGCCAATTACATAAAAATATTTCTATTCAAGCAATCAAGCTGGCAGACAAAGATCACTAGTTGAAATCCAAAACAGGTGTGATAACAGAAATTCCACGACTACCGTAAATATGTCTAGACTTCACTGGCTCCTCAGTGCACATGCATCCCAGTACCATGCATTAAAATTAACCTACCTTATCACCAGAGCTGTGCCCAGCCATAGTACAAAAAACATTCAGAACTCATATTATGGCTGTCCACCTCAAGCAAACTACCCTGAACTCTGTTCAAAGTTCAATGCCCTGTTGCTTTAAAGAAGCTGAAGCACTTTTTTCTTGTTAAAACTATAATGTTTCTCCAAAAATTATCACAACATGTCAGTTTTCCTGTAACACACTAAAGCAAATACACTCATCTTTCCCAGTTACACTTCTTTCTTTTCTATTTCTCAATCAGCTATACCAGATCCTTTTACACTATCTCCAATATTCATGTTTTATTACATTCCTCTTACATCCCTTCTCATGCCATTGCTGCTAGTAAATGGAAATGCCCTGTGGCTAGGGCCTCCTGTTGGGTAGACTGTTCGCTTGGTGCAAGTCTTTTGGTCTTTTGAGTTGATGCCACTACGATGACTTGCGTGTCAATGGCAATGAAATACTGATAAGGACAACACAACATCCAGTCCCTGAGTGGAGAAAATCTCCGACCCAGCCAGGAATCGAACCCAGGCCATTAGGTATGACATTCCGTTGCACAGACGACTCAGCTACAAGGTGTTGCTAGTGATCATAGTTTATCTACCTGCATGTGATTTCTCATTTCTGTACTTCTCACGAAAAAATGAAACCAGTTTCTAAGTGTTGGATTCTGTACCAGAGGCAGGTTACAACACACTAATCATAATGAATGTAATGTAAAATGACTAGTTGGATGCAACAGGGCCTGTTGGCCCAAATCTTGCAAAGGTTTTAAATACTTCAGTAAAAATATGTCATTACAATGATTATATTTATTTTCATGACATTAACACACAGTGGGCTTGCAAACACAGGGCCCAATCACGACCTTCCACGTGAAAGTTACCTTAGTGGACCCATTTATATTTTTTAAATGTACACCTCTATATGCAAAATGCAATGTCCTGAGTAAGTGACTGACTCAATCGCCCAGCCCAAACTGGTAAGGATAGAAACTTGAAATTTGGAGAAAGTGTGGGTCTTCTACTGTACGCATCATTTAAGAAATGAATTTTCGAAAATCCAACCTGAAGGGCGAAGAGTTTTCTTGAAAAGGGTCCCAAATAAGGCAATTTTCTAGCTATACCTACGAAAATTGGTATTTTGTATCCTGGTCAGAAACAATGTGTTCCAACATTTTTGGAAATTTGACCCTGTGTGTGTGTGTGTGTGTGTGTGTGTGTGTGTGTGTGTGTGTGTGTGTGTGTGTGTGTGGGGGGGGGGGGGGGGGGGGGGGAAATAGTGGCTGAAAGCTTGTTTGATAATGTATCCTTATTAAAGAACTACTAGAGTATTCTTAAAGCTCCATCTACGAAGTATGGTGTTCGACTTCTTGGTTACAAATAAAAAAAATAGTCACTGTTTTTGGAAATTGAACCCCTGATGGAGTGAAATAGGGATATTTTTTATGAAAATTTTTAAAGCTACGCATCTGAAAATTTAAATTTGGATTGCTTCTCAGAAAAAAATAAAAAAATACGTTTCACTGTTTTTGGAAATTCAACCCACAAAGGGTTGAAATGGCGTCAGACTGTTCAATGACTCGTTAGGTTCGAGCAATGCCTTCCTCCTGCTTCTGGCTACTTGAAGTGTGGCTGTTTGCTGTATGAGCAGCAGCAGCAGCAGCAGCAAGTAGCCAGAAGCTACCCGGAAAATTTTTTCTGACATGTCCAAGCTGCCAGATTCACACATGCACAGTGCAAGCTGGGGGGGGGGGGGGGGTCCTTCCCCACATGACCCGTGTATATGTTTCGTGTCTTCGTTTACAGCTCCCACGTCAAATGAAATCAAAACAGATTTCTGTGGCCGGGAGCCATCAAGTGAATTAATTTACATTCTCATAACCATGAATGACCAAAATAAGTAAGTAGTTTCAATTTTCTGATTTTATATTATTTCCACATTATTAGCAATCAACCATTAACGTCTTAATGAAGCTATTTCTGTCTGCTTTATAGAGAAATTTGCTTCAGTTAATTTCTTTTTCCACTGAGGCAGTTAGTTTATTTGAAACGAAGTGTTTAATTCCACACTATTGGCTACTTTCAACCTCATTCAATTTAAAGTGCAAATTTTCATTTTCTGGGACGAATGACGTTATACCATAATAAAGAACCAAACAAGAGAATACAGTACATCTTGACATAGAAATGTGCAATTACAGCAGAATGAAGCATTTTAGTATGGTTTACGAAATTCCGGTGCTGCTGGAGTAGTCTCTGACGTCCTGTCCCTTTAATGAAACTGTGAGATCTCTTAATGCTATATACATATGAATATATGTAAACATTGACTTGAAGCTGACTAAATAGGCAAATTTGGTCAGTAGTTTTGAACTAAATATTTTGTTTCAAATATAATGACAGCTGTAGCAGAATTTTACAAATGTGCCTTCTGTGAAAGTGTTTTTTCAATCACAAGGCACTTGTCTAGTACTTCCTCTAGGCCTGAAGTTATTTCTTAATTTGGGTTTACGTCTTAAATTTATAAAATTCCATTCTATGCTAAATTTTAGACTGGCAGCATACCCTGTTTTTCTCATTTTAACTCCCCACGTGGCTTCATATTTATTCCTAGAGTAGAATATAAACTGTCAGTTGTACAGATGTAAACCTGTTGGAAATGCTACATAACAATATTGCAGAGTTCGAATTTTTTTTAAAAATCTGTCGAAGTCACCCCTTAGCAAAATTTTATGGTACTTGGAGCCGTGGAGTCTAATTTTGAAATGATATGTAGCCAAGAACTGCTTCCTTATTTGGATCCTTTATCCATGTGGAAGTACAACTCAGTATGTCCTCAACAACATGCCGCACGGCTACACATGGTCACGTGATGCCCCACCAGAAATACGACGAAGAGCATATGAGCAGAGCAAGCACCAAGCACGGGCTGCCTACGTCATCGTAGCTGCGCATGCGCAGTACAGCCTGTTGTCTGGCACTTTCTGGTAACTGCTCAAACGAACCTGTTATCACCCAGCCCAAACCACTAAGAATAGAAACCAAGTCTGGAGAGGGTGTGGATTTTATACTGTAGGCATCATTGAAAAGAGATTGTCTGAAACTGCCCATGAGGAGGTGAAACCTTTTTGGAAGTACATCGCCATTATGGGAATTCTCAAGCTACAACTATGAAAACAAGTATTTGGTTTCTCAATCAGAACATGAAAAAATGTATGTTTCAGCATTTTTCGAAATTCAATCACTAAGGGTGTAAAGTTGTAGGTGAAAGCTACTACTGACAATAAGTAACTACAATAGGATTTTTAAGGCTACATCTATGACAATTGGTATTTGACTTCTGGGATAGAAATAAAAAATGTCTTTCAGTGATTCTGGAAATTCAACCCCCAAGGGAGTGCAATATGGGATGAAATTTTTTAAGAAAATATTTCATTAGATTAACAAAATTTTAAAGCTAAATTCATAAAAATTCTCTCTTCTCTCAGATACAAAGAAATATCTGGTAGGGGATGAAAGTTGCTATGGAAATATCTGCACAAGAGTGCCGAAGGAATGATTAACAAAAACTTTGGATTCCAGCTACCAGAATTACTGTCTGATCGGAAGCATATTTGTGAAGTACCATTCATATATGGCCTTAATTAGTGTGAAAACATTAAGGCGTTGGAAGCTGCAATTTGTTAACAAAATAAAAATTCGATTAAAAAAAAGAGAGAGAAAAAAAAGGACTCTGCATTCTATGTGAGCAACAGCAGGCACTGAAATACTACGATATACGAATAAGTATGTATAGTGCACCGAAAAACTTATCTTATACAGGCTGTCTGAATTTTCTTTTCCTGTTTTTAAGATAAAATTGTGTTAAATGCAGCAAAATGCATGAAATATGGTGCTAACCACATTAGCACCATCCAACCTAACAGACCTTGGATTCAATGACATCAATCTTTCACCACAACCTCCATTCCAAACAATAAAATCAAAATAACTATTGCAATCTGGAAGCTGAGTATGTCATTTAACACATTTGCAGAAAACATGTCTCAGTAAACTTGTTTGGATCCATCACAACAGATAGTTTCCTTACAAAGTTCACCAGGATGGTGCAACAAGAGAGATGCTCCTCATCAAAGGAAGGAGCCAAATCTGGTGCCTACCTTAACAAATGGTGCAGCAAACATACCAATGACTTGATTCTTACACCCTGTGAGACAAAAACATACCAATAGCTGTTGTGTGGTCCGTATAAGTTTTTCCACGTCATTTTTGTTGGATTACATGTCTACCTCAAAATGTACAAGGCATATCAAAATCTGTAATATCAGAAATTGGGTCAGCCTTGCTGCAAAACACCTCGTTATTCGTTTATTTCTTAATAACAAGGTGTTCTGCAGCAAGACGGACCCAATTTCTGACATTACTGTTCTTCTATGCAAACACAGACCAAATGGAAGAGATCCAAGATAAAATCATTATATCAAAATCGGTCTTAGCCATAAAAAAGATAAAAGCAAAAGCAATCACTGATGAACCGCTTTTAATACATTGAGGAACATATGGCTCATTCTCACAAAATAATGCTACTTCCTACATGGTATCGCCCACTCATACATGACAAACATAAATAAATATTGTCTTCTAGTGAAACTACTGGGTGAAAAAGATTATTTTACTATGAAAACGAAAACACACACACACACACACACACACACACACACACACACACACACACACAAAAAGAGAGAGAGAGAGAGAAGTTGAACATGTACAGGGTCACCAGGCTACAGCAACCAACACGAACGCTAACTCAACTAAATTACCTTAATCTGCCCGACACACTCGTCTCCTTCGCAGTCAATTACATGATTCGACTGCCCTCGGATGTGAATCTGCATCATTTTCTGTTAACAAAAAATGTTACAGGAAATAAACAACACTTTTGAACTATTATAAATAATGATATAATATCAGCTGTATTTTTAACCCAGTTTGCATTACAAAACACGCTGAAACGTAGAATCTTATTTCCGTTTTAACCTATAGAACGAACAACGAAACATCACTGATAAATATCGCTCACCCACGTGTACAATATAACGAACGACCAAACGAAAAAGAACAGATTACATCACTACTTATTAATAAAACGCGATTTTTGAGAAGGTCTGAAATAAAATTCAATTCAAGTCACTTGAATCTTACCGAAACAGATATCTGCACTTGCACAACAAATATTGAACAACTACAATCAACTACCACCGATAAGCAAAGGAATTTCACGAACTTGAAACTGCTAAAATAATATCTTTGACTGTTCATAGAGTATATTCAATAACATCGGATACTATTTAATATTTCCCTTTGGTTGAGTAGTAAAGTGCATACATAGGCCAATAAAACTATTTAAAAACATCTTTCGCTAACATGCTGCAGCAGTGAGACTCAAGATACACAGCTACTTCTTATGACTGTAAAAAGTATTCTGTTTTGATGGCAAGAAGCGGAAATCTGCAGCACGCTGCAAGGATAACAGTAAATGACGCGCGATATTTTCCCGTTGCTATGGAACTTCCAAACACAACACTATTGATTAGAGTAGCAAGGTTCAGGAGGTCTGTTTAAGGCTGAACTATTAATTAGACTTTAAAACGAAAAGACCAGTACATAATTTTGAATAGCTATGCCACATTTGGTAGAATCTGCTAAGCACAAACGTCCAGATGTTGCAGAAAACCTAGTAGACTTCGACGTCTCTCTGCGTGAACGGTAAGCAAGATTTGCAATTGTAAGTCCGAATGATTTGAATAACATTTTAATGAAAGCGGGACATTGGGCACTGAGATGAAAATACATAGCTTTGAAAAATGATTTCGGCTTCTATTTCCCTATTGAGAGATAGAACTTGTTCTCATAAAATATCCCTGGTGCAGTCATATTTATAGTGTCTCTCTGCTGTTATTAGTTCACGTTATTGTAACCACCAAAGCATCCTATCACCCTTTCTCATTGCTTTATCGTAATGTTAATTTTGTTTCTTCTCATGCACTGTGTTCTGTAGACGCCATCATGAATGCTCAAAGTATACATTATCGAATGAAAAGCAGTTGTCTCTTTTTCTAAAATACAGTTGTATAAACTGCACCACTAACAGAAAGTTGGCTACAGACAATGGAACTTTATTATGTGGTATTAATTATTTCATTGCTAATTGTGTGGTTATTTACAATGAAGTATTTTATAAACATTGCAATGATAGTGAATAGCTTCTTCATAACATATCAATTGGGTGTAAATATTAGCTTGTTGCAATGAATGTAAAGAACTCAGAAGCCTTATAGTGAAGCTGTCCACAAACAATGAACATTTGATGTTAATCTTCAACTGTGGATATAAAATGATTAACTGCTATTGTGCAAGTAGTTAGTTACAAAATATATGCAAGTGAGAGATCGTTTATGTGTCTCAAACGCAGTACAGAACCCAAAATAGAGCTGTATGGTACATCATGACTGGTGGCTCTCCAGTGGCTTCAAATTTCGATGGCATAGAGTTGATGGAATTTGCTGTCTGTCCTGCACATAAAAGAAGAATCATGAATTTGCAGATCCAATATTTAACAATATTTGTGTGAAAATACCATGATTCCAACAATCAAAAGTAATAAACAAGCCACAAAATATTCATAACGATAACAATTTACGATTCAGTGATTGTAATATATATGATCTACTAAGGCAAATGTAACCAGTTCAATTGCCACTTCTTTTCGAAAGTAAAAAGTTTGTTACTGATTATTTGGTTCTGTACAAATTGTTTACAAAGTCAATTGCTTCAAATCTTCTTGAAATTTTTGAAAAATCTATCAGCAATGTGGTGGGTTAGTTATTTTTGAAAGTTTAATTTCCAGTTTTGTGAAAAACATGGCAACAGAACTATGAAAAGTGTTAGTCATAACATGAGTAACTTAAATTATTACAAATGTTAACTAAGCAACATTTCATTACTTTATTACTGTTTTCATTGTAACCATATAAGAGTTAATAATTTTTAAAACTTCGTATGGCCATGTAGAACGCCACTTAATTATGTCAAACTTCTTGTGGAATGCTTTTCATAGAAACTACTGCCAGCTACTAAGGAAGTTTTCAGACATGAATTATCTGCTACTCAACTCAGGAGGATGAGGGACACTGTCCTTACTTTTAAAGTCACGGTGAGATTTCTGGGGCTCATTTTTGACTCGAAGCTTGTGTGGTTACCTCATCTTAAAGACCTGAAATGACGGTCACTTAAGGCTTTAAGTATTTTAAAATGTCTTAGCCACAGTACATAGGGAGCCGACAGGACTCGTCTGCTCCAGTTTTACAGGACGTTTGTGCGATCTCGGCTCGATTATGGGTGCACAGTGTATGGGTCTGCGAGGCCTTCTTACTTAAAGATGTTGGATGTTGTGCACCATGAAGGGCTTCGGTTGGCTACTGGGGCATTCAGAACTAGCCGCATACCAAGCCTCTGTGCAGAGGCTGGTGAAGTGCCACTTCATATGTGGCGGCGGCTACTTACGGTGCGCCAGGCATACAGAACTTTGTCCACACTATACACACCTGCATACCACACCGTTGCTCAGCCTCCTCTGGCATGGCTATTTCATAACCGGCAACTAGCGACGTGGCCCTATGGGATTCATGCACAGGATTGCCTCTCTGTGATGGATATAGCTGGTGTTCATGTTTTGTGTTGCGGTTGGAGCAGATTTCCACGTTGGCTCCCTTGGAGTCCCAGAGTTATTTTAGATTTTACTAATTTTAAGAAAGATAGTGCACCAAATTTTACATTCCAATATCTGTTTTTCGACATTTTAGATATTCATCACGGTTTTACCATCGTTTACACTGATGGCTCCAAACAGGAGAATTTCCTTGGCTGTTCTGTAGTGTTCCCTGATCATGTTACCCGGATTCACCTCCCTGATGAATATACTGTTTTCGTAGCAGAGTTCCACACTATCCTGGAGGCACTGGAGCAGATGAATTGTGTTCGGGGCAATCGATTTCTTCTCTGCTCCGATTCTCACCATGCCTTACAATCATTGCAGAATCTGTACCCAACTGAGGAGAAGGTCCAGCTGATATATGACCAACTGTACTTGCTCCAACGGCGGGGTAAGGAGGTGTCCTTCTGCTGGATGCCTGGTGATGTAGGAATATGGGGCAATGAACAGGTCGATCAGCTGCCAAGGATGCCTGCAGAGAGCAGGATGTGGCCCAGTGTCCTATTCCCTTGCAGTCTGTCATTTCTGCACTCCACAAGAAGTGCATAGAGTTGTGGGAGGAAGAATGGCTGGCGGTGACAGCCAATAAACTGCGGTTGGTGACGTCAACAACTCGGTCATGGCGTTCCTCCTGCCAGTTGCTCAGGCTGGAAGAAGTGATCCTAACGTGTCTTCAGATTTGGCACTGTCCTCTCACACATAGCTTTCTATTACGGCGGGAGGATTCCCTATTTTGTGATGGTTGTGGTATGCACATCTCTGTCTACCACATTTTAACAGATTGCATTTTATACTGTGATGCAAGGGCAGAAGCACAAGTTGATAGGGATATGCCCTGTGTTTTAGCTAATGATGAGATGTGTGTGTGTGGGGTTTTAAAATTTTGTGATGTGTCTGGACTCTGGCCTAAACTTTTAGGCTGGAGGTTTTAGTGTATTGCAGAGTGGCTGGCTCCTCCCTTTTTTCCTTGCAGTCAGCCTGCCACTTCCATCTGCTATATTGTTTTAACTCCCTCTACCACTTTCTCCCTGTGTTGTCCATGTTTTACTGCTGGTGGCGTGCTTCGTCCCATGCTTTGGTGTGGGTAGGCACATATTTTTCCAAGCTTGTTACCTGTGCCCATACAACCCTCTCCATCATCATCATCCATCATATCAGCTAGTGATAGAAAATATTTATTAAAACCATTTGTAGTTTTGGGGCTATCTTTGATCAAATCATTGTTAAACTCCAAATAATTTTTTTTTTTCATTTTACTAATTCGTTTTTTCTGTCAAATATTTTTACTATGTCCATAACACAACATTATAATGCCTGTTATTCTAATTATGATGCAATGTCCTTCTTCTCATGCATATATGTCAGATGGAATATTGCACTGTAATTTGGACTAACATATGCATTGCAATGTTGTATTTATCTACAGATGCTGGGCAAGAGATTTTCATGTAAAATGTCTCCCTTGTTGTTGAAATATACGTAATGGTTGTACAAGTACAGAATGTATTCACATAGTTGACACCATATGGAAATTTTGGTCTCATTGTGAGTCTTGTTTGGATAACTTAATGATAAGGCAACTGCTCACAATATATGGTAAATCTGGGTTTGAGACCCAGTCAGTCACAAATTTACATTGTTGTCCATCCATTTGATGGATGTCCATATTCGCTACTTTGAGTACATTTCATATACATGCCTAATAGTTTTTCCTTATTGTTAGAATAACTTACTTTTGGGTGAAAATACGTATGTTTTGATTTAAATTTTACAGTCATGTAAAGTTACTTGGATGTATAGACAAGATACATTGTGTGGATCAAGTCGAATTTGTATCTCACAAGTATGGAGAAGGTTACATGTCTCTAATAACTAGCATTTAGCGATTTATAATCAGCTACATATATTCAGATCCATATTTATTCTAAGCCTTTACCGTATTAAGTTAGAATTTTTCTTACATCATTTGTGCTCTCTCTCTCTCTCTCTCTCTCTCTATATATATATATATATATATAGAGAGAGAGAGAGAGAGAGAGAGTGAGAGACAGAGAGAGTTTCTTTCTCTTTTAACATGTTTTGCGATTTATGTAAACTGCATCTCATTTTGTACATGGTATTCCATTGCACTTGGTGTTACACTATAGTGTACGTAAAATCATTTATACTATAGAAACAGTTTTGTGTCAAAATTTTTTTGAGATTTTTAGTGAAAATCCTTCCTTCGTTTCTCTCAAATGTGAAGGGAGTTTTTCTAGGGATTGCATTCCAACATAGGACAACTTTTATTAGAATTTGATTGTATTGTGTCTGGACCAAAGGAAGAAGTTTCATTTTCGTGTGTCATGCCTGTGTCATATCTTGATCCCTTGATTTTCAGGAACATATACTGGTGATCAAAATTAGAGCAACAAACGGAAATAGGTGATAATAAAGTACAAACAATGTGAAGAATACAGATTATTAACAACTGCAACACACATAATAGTAGACAAAAAGGTTCTTCGTTTTTTCCAACTTAATGGATTTGCACAGTGTGGGGTGTGACCACAGCTGGCAGCAGTACAAGCGTGTCAACGATGGGATGTGCCGTTAAAGATGTCACCAATCGCATCCTCAGCTAATAATGCCCACTTTTCCTGCAAGCTGCTCGCAAGTCTTTGGAGTGGTTGGTGGTTGCTGACATGCAACCCATCTTCCTAGTGAGTCCCTGACATGTTCTTTGGGATTCAAGTTGGGAGAGAGAGCAGGCCATGCTATGCATGCAATACCTGCCATTTCCAAGAAAACATCAACCACCCAAGCTCTATGAGATCGAACTTTATCGTCTGTCAGTACGAAGCTGGACCCACAGGACCTTGCAGTAACATTACATGAGGTCCTAAGATATCATCACGATACCTGACAGCAGTTAGACCTTGCTGATTGACCCATACAATTTCACGAAGAGGTGTTTGAGTGGTCAACATTATCCATGCCCACACCTTTAGTGATCTTCCTTGATATCGGTTCCTTTTCACAATGTTTTGGTCCCAAAATCGTTCCACGTTCCCTCCAGATGAGAATCCGTCAAGAATCATTCTCTAGACTGAATTGGGTCTCATGTGTGAAAAGAATAGTTGCTCTTTGTTCAGTCATCCAGGTGGCATGTTGACAACTCCACTCTAGACATTCTCTTCTGTGAAGACAGACACAGTAGGTCGTCAACAATAAAGGGCACTCTGCCAAAGACTTATGTACATTGTTTACCTTGATACAACACATTCAGAGCTCAGATTACAGTTGTGTGCAATATAAGGCGCTACTGTCATGCCCTTACAGCCAAATAACAGTCCTCTATTTCTGATTTCACATACGTTTGGCCCTGCCCTGGTCTTCGAGATACAGTTTCAGTCTCTGTAAACTGTTGCCACATCCGAGAAACAGCAGAACGATTCACACTGAGTCATTGGGCCACATCGGTATACAGCTGTCTTGCTTCCATTCTAGTTGGCATGGTTGTCCATTGACTGGAATGCCATCTTCCATGCAGAACACGAGCTTACCGACAGCAAACATCCTTAAATGAATTAAAACACAATCAGTACAGCGCAAATACAGAAAACATCGCAACTCGAGAAGAATAGACAAAAAAACAAAATTATTTGCCACCAACCAACTCCGCCACTACAGACTTGGTCGGCCGGTTGGCCGTCTGCCGCCGCCCCATCTCCCCCCTCCCCCACTCTCCGCCCCCGCTTCCCACACACACTACACTTCATAATCTCAGTGATCAGTCCAAGTAACTGGAGGAATTTAATAACAAAAAAGTCCTGCCCCATCTCCGACTACAACATAACACTGTTATATTTCATCATCTTATCCATACCTAAGAACAGAAGCCTCACAATGAATTAAACGTCTTACCACACCACAAATAGCAAACCAATAACACCTAAAGAAAACGTCAAACACATAAGCAAAAAAAATTGACAACTCACTGAAAACAATTCCAAACCTTACATACCGAACCAGGAACACTGCCAACGACTTCATACATCCAACACCAAAGCTCAAATGAACCCAATACCACACATTGCACTCAGCACATACACACACACACCACCAGAGGGCACCATCAAACAAAACAAGTCGGCATCTACAAACACAATCAACTCATATCCTCCACACCATAATGACGTCACACACCATAACACCCATATGTCATGGGTTAAAGCAGACAGGTGGAATCGGATGCTTCCATTCACCTGTTTCTTTAAAATTAACTGAAAGAGAATCAATTGTAAGCCATGCTGTAACTTCTCTGAGTATGTCATTAACACCAGACTCTAGATCAGTAGCGGACATAATATCTACCACAATGCTTGTATCATCAGCAAACATTGTGAATCCACATTTTCTACTAATGGACAAAGGTAGATCATTAACATATATTAAAAACAGCAAGGGCACAAGGGCAGATCCCTGGGGAACCCGATGCTGTATTTTGCCTCATTCAGAAGCCACTGCAGTAAGAGATCCATTATTGTAGCCATGTAAAACCACCTAATGTTTCCGGTCTTCGAGATATGATTTTAACCAATTACCTATAGACCCTTTGATTCCACAATGATAGACCTTCTCTAAGAGTATCTTGTGGTTTACACAATCAAAAGCCCTGGAAAGGTCACAGGAGACGCCAACTGATGACTTCTTACTGTTTATAGACTCCAAGATATTATTTGTGGCCGGCCGCTGGTGGCCGAGCGGTTCTGGCACTACAGTCTGGAACCGCGCGACCGCTATGGTCGCAGGTTCGAATCCTGCCTCGGGCATGGATGTGTGTGTTGTCCTTAGGTTAGTTAGGTTTAAGTAGTTCTAAGTTCTAGGGGACTTATGACGTCAGCAGTTGAGTCCCATAGTGCTCAGAGCCATTTTTTATTATTTGTGAGTGATAATATGGCTCGCTCTGTTGAAACCCCTTTTTGAAAACCGAACTGTCTGTGGTCTGCAAACATTTCTTTCAGTTTTCCTTTAATTGAATTTTTATGTCATTTAGAAATCGCAACACCTTCTAAACACTTCACACTAGTTAAGCCCATAGAAGTATGGGTTTTCTGAATGTACTTTTGACCAAGAAGCGATTCTGGTAGCTGGAATCCAACATTTCTGTTAATCATGCCTTTTGTTTTATTATGGTGATATTTCCAGAGAAACTTTCGCTCACTAACACAAATTTCTTTGCATCTAACCAAGATGTGAAATACGAGGCTTTATAAAATTTTTAATATAACACGATATTTTCTTAAAAATTTTCGTCCTCTATTTCACCCCGTTAGGTGTTGAATTTACAAAATCAGTGAAATATGTACTTTTTTATTTCTAACAATGAAACCAAATACACATTTTCATAGATTACCTCTGAAAATGCTTGCATAATGAAATAATTTCATAAAAGTTTTCATCTCCTGTTCCACCCCCTTATGGGGCTGAATTTCCAAAAACACTGAAACACTCATTTTTTTATATTTAAGTAAGAAGTCAAATACCTGTTTTCATAGATGCTTTAGTAGTTCTTTAATAATGATTGACTTTTAAAAAGCTTCCAACCACTATTTTAGTCCTTAGTGATTGAAATTCCAAAAATTCTGAAACATACATTTTTTTATTTTTGACTGAAAAACCAAGTACCTTTTTTCTAGGTTTAAAATCCCCTAACAGCGACATATTTTCAAACATTCTTTCACCCTCCCCCCTTAGGAGTGTAAAATTCAACATGCTATGCTTGTTTCAAGTTTCTATCCTCAGTCATTTGGGCTGACCAATGATGAGTCAGTGAGTTAGTCACCTGGGACATTGCGTTTCATATGTAGAGATTAACAGTGTTTGGAATGTGATTTGTGTATAAATGGAAAGCAATGGGCCAAGTCTGGTTCCCTGTGGGATAGAGAAGTGTAAAATTCTCACGTCAAATCTTATTCTCTCTTGCTGTTTTTGTAATTTCTTTATACTGGCTCCCGTTTTTTCAGATCTCTTGCTTTCCTTCTTATCAGCATTACTAAACTGCTAATCAAGTTCAGGGCTCATTGTCCCAGTTGCAGGCTGCCCATTTAACAGCTTCCACAATAACATAGATTTGATATTCAGTAATGATTCTTTGCATAATTAAAGAATTTAAAATGCTGCCAAAATCTACTAATTAAGGACTATTATCTTATATTAAAGATTTAATGCAGTAAGGCAAGTATTTAGTTAGAAAGTGTATATATGTTGATGCAGCATAACTGACTGTGTCAAATACCAGGACATAATTCATCCAGCATCTGAGAAAGAGAGCACTTAGTGCATTGTATCAAACTGTATGCATAATTTCAAACTTTTATGGAACTTTCCTTCACTGCCCCTCCTCCACAAAACGATGAAAGGAAGAAAGTTTATCACTTACTACATTTTTGCTGTTCATGCAGTAATAGTGCAGCATCAAACATAATATTTTAATTTATTACTTCTTTACCACTAACAATTTGCGACATATCTTGCAGACAGTTTCACTGAGTGTCCTGCAAAATTAAATGACACAAATTTCGGGAGATGTGACATCTTATACACTGAGGTACATACAAAAAAAGATTTTGCTTAAAATGGAGAGGAAATTACCCAGATCATACTCATCCAGTGTTTCATAATGAGAGCATTTAGGGATTTCCAACAAACTTTCAATATAATTTCAAACCTTATCTAAAATTTTTCTTGTTATGGGCTTAACTCATTTATAAAATAATCAGAGGTTTGATGCTGTTTTATACATGGAAGTTTGAGTCATTAAAGAATCGGAGGTTTACTGGTAGCATAAAACTTAACATCTTTATTAATTTTTTATGGTCTACACAGTCAAAATCCTTTACTAATTCCAAAAACACTCTTATTCAACTATTTTTTATTTGATCTTGTTTGAGATTCTCAGTGAGATCTATGTTTGCATCTATGGTATATTCATCTTTCTGGGAACGAAATGGGACTTTACAGATTACACCACGTTTCATTGGAAATGCAACAGATTTCTGGATGTAAACTCATTCAAAGTTTGTGATATGACTGGTAAAAGAGGTACAGGTCTATAATTTACTGGTTTGTATTCATTTCCCTTTTTATGTATTGGTTTTATCAGCACTGCCCACAAGGAAATTGGATACATTCCTCCTTCCAAGAACAATGTGTTGATTAGTAGCGTAAGATGTTGCTTGGACTTCTTAATACCACATTCAACTGCTGTAGATGATATTCCATGAGTGCAAATGATTTTGTGTAATTTTTTTGCTCTTTTTCTGTACCTTTTTTACTTCTGTCACCAGAAATACCATTGTTGCTTTTTGTAGGGGCTAATAATTGATATCCTGTATTAGTGTGTCTAGAATTTTTATTCTCTGTTAGTTTCTGGTCTACTGTGGAAACATGGTTATGGGGAGATTTATGATACATTATTCTGTTCTGTGACAGTATTTTTTGATCATAAATTGTATTTTGTCATTTACATTTAAAATAAACCAGCAAGCCTTGCCTTTATTGTCAACACTACTTATTTTATCTAGTTGCTTGGCTGCTTATGTATTTTTGTATATGCATTGTTGTGGCCTTCATTCTGGTTTGATGCAGCGCTCCATGCTACTCTATACTGTGCAAGCCTCTTCATCTGTGAGTCACTACTGCAACCTACATCCTTCTGAATCTGCTTACTGTATTCATCTCTTGGTCTCCCTCTACGATTTTTAGCCCCCACGCTTCCCTCCACTACTAAATTGGTGATCCCTTGATGCTTGAGAATGTGTCCTACCAACAGATCCCTTCTCGTAGTTAGGTTGTATCACAAATTTCTCTCCTTTTCAATTCTATTCAGTACCTCCTCTATCTATCTAATTTTCAGCATTCTTCTGTAGCATGACATCTCAAAAGCTACTATTCTCTTCTTGTCTGAACTATTTATCTTACACGTTTCGCTTCCATACATGGCTACACTCCATACAAATACATTCAGAAAGGACTTCCTGACACTCAATTCTATATTCAATGTTAACAAATTTCTCTTCTTCTGAAACGCTTCTCTTGCCATTGCTAGTCTACATTTTATATCCTCCTTACTTCGAACATCATGTTACTTTGCTTCCCAAGTAGCAAAACTCATCTACCACTTTAAGTGTCTCATTTCCTAATCAGATTCCCTCAACATCACCTGATTTAATTTGATTACATTCCATACGATCGTTTTACTTTTGTTGATCTTCATCTTATATCCTCCTTTCAAGACACTGTCCATTCTGTTCAACTGCTCTTCCAAGTCCATTGCTGTCTCTGACGGAATTACAATGGCATTTGTAAACCTCAAAGTTTTTACTTATTCTCCCAGGACTTAAATTCCACTACTTGTTCAATGTAGAGATTGAATAACATTGGAGATAGGCTACAATCTTGTCTCAGTCCCTTCTCAACCCCTTCTACCCTTTTGTGCCCCTTAACTCTTAAAACTGCATCTGGTTTCTGTACAAATTGTAAATAGCCTTTTGCTCCTTGTGTTTTACCCAAGCCATCTTTAGAATTTGAAAAAGATTATTCCAGTCAACATTGTCAAAAACTTTCTGTAAGTCTACAAATGCTATAAATATAGGTTTATCTTCCCTTAACCTATCTTATGTGAGAAGTTGTAGGGTCAGTATTACCTCACATGTTCCTAAATTTCTGATCTTCCCCGAGGTCAGCTTCTACCAGTTTTTCCATTCTTCTGTAAAGGATTTGTGTTAGTATTTTGCAACTGTTCTTCATAAACTGATAGTTCAATAATTTTCACATCTGTCAGCACCTACTTTCTTTGGAATTGGAATTACTATCTGAAGTCTGAAATCTTGAAGTCTGCAGCTATTTGACATGTCCCTTACATCTTGCTCACCAAAAGGAAGAGTTTCGTCATAGGCTGTCAGTATCTCCTAAGGCTGTCGGTAGCTCTAACGGAATGTTGTCTACTCCTGGGGCTTTGTTTCAGTTTAAGTCTTTCAGTACTTTGTCAAATTATTCATGCAGCATCATATGTCCCTCCTCGTTTTCAACTATGTCTTCTTCCATTTCCGTAACAGTGCCCTCAAGTACATTTCTGTGGTATAGACTCTCTATATACTCCTTCCACCATTCTGCTTTCCCTTCTTTGCTTAGGACTGGTTTTCCATCTTGGCTTGTGGTATTCAGATAGGTGGTTCTATTTTCTCCAAAGGTCTCTTTAATTTTCCTGTATGCAGCAAGTTCCTTACCTCAGTGATACATGCATCTACATCCTTACGTTTGTCCTCTAGCCATTCCTGCTTGGTCATTTTGCACTTCACGTTGATCTTATTTTTTAGACATTTGTATTCCTTTTTGTCTGCCTCATTTATTTCATTCACCATACAGCGGAGATGCTGAGTTGCAGATAGGTACAGCAAAAAGTTGTTCACAACTTGAAGCTTTTGGCCAATGGCCTTTGTCAACGATAGACACTAATACGCACACACACTCTCACGCAAACGCCATTCACACACATTACTGCAGTCTCAGGCAACTGAAACCACACCGCATCCTGGATTTTCCATTGTTTCATTTATTGCATTTTTATATGTTCTCCTTTCATTGATTAAATTCAATATTTCTTATTCCTTTCCCTTGTTCTTATCAGTCATTCCCTAATGCTCCCTCTGAA
This sequence comes from Schistocerca piceifrons, assembly GCF_021461385.2. Classification (NCBI taxonomy): domain Eukaryota; kingdom Metazoa; phylum Arthropoda; class Insecta; order Orthoptera; family Acrididae; genus Schistocerca; species Schistocerca piceifrons. Next base: position 413,234,667 of record NC_060140.1, read on the forward strand.
ACTCTCTGCAACCTCTGGTTCTTTCAGTTTATCCAGGTCCCATCCCCTTAAATTCCCACCTTTTGCATTTTTTCAGTTTTAATCAATAGTTCATAGCCCATAAATTGTGGTCAGAGACCACATCTGCCCCTGGAAACGTCTTACAATTTAAAACCTGGTTCCTAAATCTCTGTCTTACCATTACATAATCAGTCTGAAACCTTCCAGTGTCTCCAGGTCTCCGCCTCCAGGGTCTCAGCTGAGTACAGGCTTGGCGACCCCGTGATTCCTGAGCTGGGGACTGGTAAGTGCCGCCAGTCCCCTGTCACCATAAGCTCTGGGCATACTTCAACGACCACTGTGTGGCACGGCGGTGGAATGTTGTGTGTCTCAGGTAATGGGGATCTTGGCTTGACTGCTCAGACCACGGGGATGGAATAAACCTGTATATAAAAACCCTCAATCTCAAGGTGTGCTGCGCACTGATGAGATGTGTGCCTGTTGAGGTGGAACAATCGTTAGCGGGCAACCTCTGGGGAACCTGCCGCACCTCAGTTGTATATGGCTTACCTGGGCATGCAGGGCTCTGTCTAGATGGACTTCCAGTTCCCTAGCTGCTCGTGGGACCGACATGGATCCTTCGAAATCTTCTTTGCCTCCTCCAACGGAAAGGGTGGGCCACTGGTGGGTATCAACACCCAATCCAACAAGAGGGCTCGTGTAGCCAGTCCTTCTGATTCAGTCAGTAGTAACAGAATGCACGCTGCTTCGCAGAATGTGTTTAAGTTTTGACAAAGTTTCACCTTTTTGTATACAGAAAGGCTTAGAAGGTATTGTTGCACCTTGAAATCTGTTAAGCGCTTGCAAAATGGGACTTTGTTGGTCTAGCATCCAACAAGTCAAGAACCTTCAGAAAGCACTATGCTTTGGGGAATTTGCAATAGAAACTGAATTTCACAACACCTTGAACCACAGCAAAGATGTTGTGACTTGTAGGGATCTGTTTGACATTCCCCAAGAAGAACTGAAAGCTGAATGGTCCCAGAAAGGTATTATCCTTACTTTTAACAGCACCAAACTACCAGAGCATGTGAAGGCAGGTTTCCTACGATTCAGTGTACAGCCTTATTACCCCTGTCCAATGCAGAGTTTTAAATGCCAGTACCTTGAGCACACTACTCTTGGCTGTCGAGGGGAAGCCACTTGTGAGAAATGCGGTAAAACCGCCCATGAGGGAGTTGGTTGCTCCTCTCCTCCCAAGTGTATAAACTGCTCTGGGGATCACCCTGTGTGGAGCACGGACTGCAGAGTTTTCCTTGAGGAACGGAAGATCCAGGAGATTAAGACCACAAAGCGCATCTCATATGGTGAAGCGAAGAAGCTATATAAGTCCATGCAGCCACCCACATTTACTGCATCCTTTTCTTCCATTCTGAAACAGCCGGTCCTGAAAAATTGTGCCGCTACACAAACGGAGGTTACTGCTGTCAGCACTAGCACCTGCGTGTGTCCCTGCACTTGTGCTGCTGCAGTTGTGTCTAAGCCTGTCCCTCCCCCGAGAACTTCAGAAAAAGCTGAGGTTGCTGACATTGTGGAGCTCCCTGCCTCTCCAAAGGTTCCATCTGGTACGCTGTCAAATGCTGCCTCACTCTCAACAGCAGTTGTGGCTGCAAAGTCTACCTAGGGAAAAAAATCCAAGGTAAAACGTCCAATACCGGTGTAATAAGGCAGAAAACAGCCTGACGATGTCGACATCGACCTCTCTGACATCTCAGTCGATTTTCCTTTAGAGGCTATGAAGCTTGATGACGGATTGGGGCAACCGTCACGCTCCAAACCTGAGTCTCCACCCATTGTGGGCTCCACTCCCCATCAGAAAGTCAGGTTTAAAGTAGTACCCCCCTGATAGACGGCCCCCATTATACAGTGGATCATGAATGGATTCAGTAGACACACGGAGGAACCGAAACTACTAGCCCAGCAACGCCCTCTGTGCTTGTGTTTTGCAGGAAAAACATTTCAAACCATCTGATACCCCTGCACAACGGGGCTGTACCCCATATCACAAGGATGATCTGACTGGGGAAAGAGCCAAAGGAGGGGTTGTTGTGTTTGTCAATAATGTGCACCACTCCACTGCTCTTCCCCTGGATAGCGACCTGCAAGCAGGTGCAGTTGAAATTTCTGCACATCAGCGGCTTACTGTTTGTTCTCTTTATTTACCTACACTGGATGCAACAGACTCTGAGGCTCTCACAGATCTTATAGCGCAACCCGCTCAACCATTTCTCCTCCTGGGAGACTTCAGTGCCCACCATGTCTTGTGGGGCTCAGTGTCTACTTGCCATCGAGGTCGAGTTTTGGAGAGCCTCCTAACATCTCAAGAGCTGTGCCTCCTAAGCGCTGGTACTCCGACTCATTTCTGTCGTGGTACTGGGTCGTTCACAGCCATCATTCTATCTCTCTGCTCTCTAGCCCTCGCCGACTCTGTTCACTGGGAGGTCATTGACGACCTTCATTCCAGCGACCACTTCCCGACCAGTCTTCAGCTACTCGATGGTGTGTTGCTGGAACAGAAGCCACCAATGTGGATGATTGCCAGGGCTAAGTACAATCTGTTCGGCCAGTTGGCTGTGTTTGAACACTGTGACAGCGTCCAGGAATGGGTGGATCACATCACGCATGTGATCCATCATGCTGCTGATCTGTCCATACCAACGTCTTTTGGCTCTCTTCAGAGGCACTCTGTCCCTTGGTGGACAGAAGAGTGCCATTCAGCCATCCGGGATAGGCGTGTGGCCCTTCGACGGTTTAAGCGCCGCCCGACAGCGGACAGTCTCTCAACCTTTCGAATCGCAAGAGCCAAGGCTCACTGTGTCATTAAAGAGAGCAAAAACCGGCCATGACATGATTTCCTGAACTCCGTCAATTATTCCACTTGTTCCTCAGAAGTATGGGAAGCCATACGGAGGATTTCCGGTAAACACAGCCGTTAACTGATAGCTGGAGTGTTGAACCAGGGGTGCCACCAAACAACACCTAGAAACATTGCTCAGACGCTGGCCGAGCATTTTGCACAAACTACTGCCAATGCAAGCCGGGATGCAGCGTTTTCTCACTACCGTGCGACTGTCGAGAGGGAAAAGTTGGACTTTAGGTCGAACAGTTCTGAGGCCTACAACTCCCCTTTCTCAATGTGTGAGCTCGAATCGGCCCAGTCATGACCACATCCAGTTGTAACGGAACTGAAATGATGGTGGGCTGACAGTAATTTGGAGCCCGCGCGTTGGAAACGGGCGCGCTGGTGTGAGACTGCCAGGGAGTGCACCCTGATGCCATCTATTGGCGAAACTGGGAATTAGCGCTACCTGTCAGACAATGCACTAAGCTCTCGGAGTCAAATGTATTCTTTTTCTTGGTAATTATAAGTTATTACTGTATGATTTAATGTTATAAAGCGCTAGTAGTAAATTATTATGACTGGTATGAACTCCAGGGTAATAAATATAAATATTCTTAAATACTAAATGATTTCGGTGAAAAGGTGGTAGGGGAACGCCCCCACTCTTGGTGATACGAGCGTAGCTAGAGGTAGCTGGAGACACAGGGACTGAACAATGAAATGGCCTGGGGAGTGTTGACGTGACCGAACGTGCGTAACTGTGCCCACGCAAAAGTGATTGTGCAACAGCGAAGAGGCGAATATCGTCGCCGTTTGTGGAGTAGAACGCGACGAATGGTTGTCGAAGCCGTCTCTATGCCACTGCGGCTGATTGTAAGAGTTCCTGCGCCCAGATTTTATGGCGGACGTGCAGTAGCTTATACGAGTGGTACAGCTCGTAGTTCCAGCCGCCATTAAGGGCATGAGGAGTGAAGAGCTGCGTTAGCCACATGCATCTCACCACCAGCACCGACACGTCTACCCAAGGCAAGACTGCGTGCCATTGTTAAGTCGAACTTTGTATACATGTAAAAGGAGAATATCAGTTTTCTTTTATGCAAGTGCAGAGGACAGAATATAGTAATGAGTAAAATTACGACGCATGTTGTTCATTGTAAAGTGTAGTAACCTCAAACATAGTGTAGTGAAATCAGACTGAGGCCACCATCGCCTCTTTCATTTACAATTCTTTTGGTTGTAGAATACTTTAGCGTATAAGAATGTTGAAAAGAGCAATGGTCACACCAGAATGAGTCGCCTATTTATAGTTACTTAAATTTTTCTGAGTAACCTTTCAAGTAAAGTCACTTAACTAATTCTATATCAATTGTCCAAAGAGTAATATCCAAAATCATTAAATAAATTGAAGGATAGAATTTTGTTAACCTAAGTTGCATAAATTGTCTTGGTGGTAATTACCAAGCCAACTCACAGAAATTGAGAGAGTATTTGCTTTGTAGAATCACCTAGAATGATCAGAAATAGTAATATTCAGAATTAAGTTTAAATTCAACTCAAGCCGTTTCACTTTGAAACGAGCCAAAAAATTGATTTGTTCTTTTGCTCCTTCAGAGCTGGCGACCGTAGTTATAAGTATTTTCAGGAGGATTCGACGGTAAGTCTGCTGCTCTCGTCGTGCTGATAGGATTATCCACTGCTGCTAGCAGTGGTGATTGGATACATAAGCTCACTACCAAGTTCAGTGGGGCAGGTAGGCAGTGTTACCGTGAGAACTGTAGGGTACTGTAGGCCGTGGATCGAACCCGTTCAATCATCACAGCTCTTTGGGAAATAGTCCGGTTAGGAGTGTACTAATCATTAGGTAAATACTGGCGAGTAACGGTCAAAAATGTATACGCAAGTGAATTTAGCAAGGTCCATGTAGCACCTAGTTAATGTGGTGCAATGGCGAGGGTAGGAGTGGAGTGAAAGTGAGCTGAGCTTGTGGCAGCTGTGCTGTATTCAAAGATTAATAACGTGAATTCACTACTACCTCTTACCATTAGGACTGAGCTATTTACAGTTAAAATACGTAGCAGTAAGCGCAAAGGCGAGACAGCTACAAGTCCGTATTAGCTTTATACATACGGAAGTAGGAAGCGGGTCATTCCGTCAGTGGAGGGGGTTAAAACAACCGAGTCAGTTGAGAACATACCCCATTTACTGATGGAAAGATTCAGCGGTTCGGTCGCACAGTACTGTACTGCATGCTTCACATCTGCCAGCGGCGTCAAAGGAAATCCTCGTCGAATGTTTTAATCTAATATGGCAGACAGGTGTCTTCCCCAACTCGTGGAGGGAGGCAATTCTAATCCCTCTCCTCAAACCAGGAGAGGACCACACATGTCCCAGTAGTTACCGGAGTATCGCCTTGACGAGCTGTGTAGGAAAGACCCTGGAACGGATGGTTAACCGTCTTCTGGTCTGGCTTTTAGAGACCATGCAACTCCTTAGCCGCTCTCTGTGTGGCTTCCGAAAGTTTCGGTCCATGGTCGACAACCTGACCCTCCTGGAAGCGACTATTCAGCAGGATTTCCTCCGTCAGAATCACTGTATTGGCATATTCTTTGATATCAGTAAGGCGTACGATACTACTTGGAGACACAGTATTCTCGCACAACTGCATCAATGGGACTTTCGTGGCCACCTCCCCATTTTCATTCGGTCTTTCCTGTCTCAGTTGGTCGCGCACAGTCTGATCGATTTGAGCAGGAGAATGGTGTATATACCCCAGGGCAGTGTTTTAAGTGTTACCCTCTTTGCCATCGCCGTCAACAGTATAACATCTACGGTAAGGAGTCCAGTACATTGCTCCTCATTTGTGGACGACTTTGCTGTTTTCTGTTCCTCCTCCAATGTTGCAACAGTGAGCTGTCAGTTGCAACTTACAGTGTGGTGGCTAGAGGAGTGGGCTGCAAAGACGGGTTTTCGGTTTTCTGCCGAAAAGTGTGTGTGTGTTCATTTTAATCGTTCTCGTCGTCCTTTTAATTTGTCTGCCTTGCAATGGGGGACACTATCCTACATTTAAGACACACAGTGCGGTTTCTGGGCCTCATTTTTGAAGCCAGATTGTCGTGGTTGCCACATCTGCGAGACTTTAAAGCCAGAACCCTGAAGGCGCTGAATATCCTCAAGTGCCTTAGCCACAGGTCTTGGGGAGTGGACAGGATGGGTCTTCTGCAGCTTTTGTGTGTTTGCAGCTGGACTGCAGGTACACGGTGTGTGGGTCAGCGAGGCCCTCTTATTTGTGGATCCTTGACGCTGCCCACCTTGCGGGGACTCGACTGCTGATCGGACTAGTCCCATACCCAGCCTCTGTGCTGAGGTGGAAGAACCACCACTTACCATTTGGCGGCAGCTCCTGTTGGTGCGCCAGGCTTGTAACTTTCTTGCAGCTCCACCTCTCGCCCACTCACCATATTGTTGCTCCTCTGCCTCTGGAGCGCCTTTTTTCCAACTGTCCACGAGCCATTATGCTGTTAGGGATCTGTGTGCAATGTGTGCTGGAGTCCCTTGGTATGGAGCCTGTACAGCCCCAAATCCAGGGTTTTAACCGCCTGCCACCCTGGTTACTGGAGAGGCCCAGAGTGATTTTAGATTTGGTGCACTACAAGAGAGATTGCACTCCTGTCTCCATTTTAATGCACCATTTTTAATGCAACATTTTCTGCCATTTTATACGAGCACCAAGACGATGTAGCTGTTTTTACTGATGGGTCTAAACAGGAGGATTCTGTTGGTTGCTCTGTTGTTTTTCCAGATCGTGTCCTCAAGGTCCGACTGCCTCAAGCATTTACTGTCTTTGATGCAGAATTGTCTGTGATCTTGTGGGCACTGGAGCAGATGAGATGCTCTTCCCGTCCTAAATTTCTTGTCTGTTCCGATTCACTAAGCGCCCTTCATTCATTGCAACGTTTGTATCCAGCAGATAAAATAGTCTAGAACATCCAGGATGCCCTCCTCCAACTACAACGACTGGAGAAGGAGGTGGTTTTCTACTGGGTTCGAGGGCACATCGGCATTGCTGGGAAGCAAAGGGCAGATCTCAAAGCCAAGGAAGCATGTCTCGATCTGCAAGTATTTCAGTGTGCGATCCTCCTGCACGCATTCACCTCACTATTGAGCTCACGAGTCGTGTCGGTGGGAGGATGAGTGGTTGGAAATGACTGACAGTAAGCTCCATTTAATTAAGCCCACAACGCATGAGTGATGCACTTATTTCCAGCCCCATAGACGGGACGAGGTTCTCCTCACTCGGCTTCGGACAAGCCACAGTCCTACGATGCATGGCTTCCTGCTCTGGCGAGAGGACCCTACAATGTATGGTACTTGTGGCGTCCAGGTCACTATACGCCACGTTTAATTGGATCGCGTTGTATTTTCTGACCAACGGGCCATGGCTGACTTGCCGGCGGATATACCATCTCTTTTAGTAAATACTCAAACGAATGTGGTTAAAGTTTTCAAGTTCTGTGACTTGTCCAATATTTTTACCAAGATTTTAGGGAGAGAATCTTAATGTGTTCACACGATGACTGACTCGCCCATATTTTACGGAAACGGCCAGCCAGTGAAAATTTCCTGTGGCATCCTTGACGTCCCTTTCTCGTTTTCCTTACGTTCTATTTTCTTACACAGCATTTTGCATCTTTTCCCACTTTCGTTGCGTGCATGCTTCCATTTTACTAAATTTCTCCACATTCGTTTCTTTCAGTGTGTGTCAGGGTGCTGATGACCTCGACATTGAGCGCCCGTAAGCCCCAACACACACACACACACACACACACACACACACACACACGCACACACACTCCAGGTATCCTCCACATATACAACCTTCGTTCATGATTCTTAAACCAACTGTTACCTATAATTAAATTATGGTCTGTGCAAAATTCTACCAGGTGGCTTCCTCTTTCTTTCCTTTTCCCCAGTCCGTATTCACCCACAACTTTTCCCTCGTTTCCTTTTACTACTATCCAATTCGAGTCGCCCATGACCAGGGCCAGATCTGGGGAAGGGGGGTGGGGCAGCTGACCTGGGTGGCAGAATTTGGGGGTGGGGGTGGCAAATTTTGGGAGGTTTTTTCATTAGGAAGCTCCTTAATGTTGCATTTATACTATTGTGGCTATCTAGCAAACAGTTCTTTGGAATCAAATGTTCAGATTAAGATGCAATACATACAGTACTAGTGCCTTTTTGAGTTCTATTACAAGTGTACGTTATTACAATTCCAATTTGCTGAAAAATCGTCCCATAATCAAATCCTGGCTGCACCTGTGAAGTGCGATAGTTATTCGAGAAACCACTTTTTTAATGCTGCAGCCTTATTGCAGCAGACATCACGCAGTTGGCATCAATATCAGAATACTGACTCAAACAGTGTATTAAGCTATCTGTTCTAAAGGACCATTCAAAATATTAATACCATTATTAACTTACTGGAACTTCTTGCTTGAACGAACATACTCTAATAACAATGTCCATCAAGTAAGTTAAATTATTTAATTGTATTTGCAGCAATACAAGAAGACTGCCAGAATTTCGGCTGTCGACTAACAAAAACATTTTCCGACTTTGTATTCCTTAAACCAGCCGAAAATCGGCTAAGATGTCAACATCAGCTGACAGGGACTAGCTTCACACTAAAGCTCTCAGACATGAAGTACGTACAGCCTACACTCTCCCATCGCCATTTACTGTTGGGGCACGATGGCGTTACATGGTGTATCATTGTTTTCTGTTGTATTGATCTCTGTTGTTCTTCTGTTGTGTATTTAAATTTGTTTAATAACTTATATAGTAATGGATGGTCGAAAAAGGAGCTGTGGGGCGATGTACAGAAAAATAGCAGAAGAGAAGAAGAAAATAATAAGTGATTCCTTTTTCACAAAGTCTGCTGTCAGTAAAGAAAACAAAACATCAGATAACATCATATAATATCAATTGAATTTAGGGTTATTTGTGTAATGGACAATGTTGTAAATGAGACTTTTCTAAAAACAAGCATACCAATTGCAAAGTTGAAACTTAATCCCAATCAGGGATCTTCAAATTATCACTAACGTCTCCAGACTGGAAAATCGTCTTGTACTTACAAATAAAAATGGCTGCCAATTAGTAATGGTGCAAGGTAATATTTTTAAAGCTGTTTTAAACTTTTTAATTATAGGGTGATCACACAAAAAATCAGAATATTTTAAAATGGTCAAGTAATCCTCACTGGACCACTTGATATCGATTGACTCAGGGATCAATCCCTTACAGTTGCTGTAACACTACCACAACAGAGAAGGACATAACCAAATTACTCAAAGACAGTAAATCTCTCAAGTTCAGTATGGATTACATATTTTTTAGTTTCAGGTGAAACCAAAGATGGCCTGAGTATGAAGTTAATAGACCACGCTGTGAAGGAATGTGAAACACTACTTCTGGAACATCAGCTAGTGTTCAGCAAAAGGATGAAACGTCTGAGTTTCAGTTTGATTTTAACGATCCTGGTACATGTCCGAACATTATAAAAGTGAAAGCAGAAAACGAATGTAGGAGCTATAAAGAAGGTCGCAATTTAAGTAAAGATTGGTATCTAAAGCAGTTAAAAAGTGGGGCAAAAGTTAAAAGATCATGGCTAGGTTATAGTTAGAGCATAAACGCTTTATATTTTATTCCCTGCAGATTATCTTGTCACTTAGGCTCAGGTTCTGAGTCAAAATCATTCTTAGTTAAAGAGGAAGGGGTTGTTAACTGGACAAAGCTTAGTGAAAAATTGCCTGCCCATGAAAATTCACCATACCATAAATTTTGTTTTTACTCTTGGAATGCTCCAGAGTCTTTTCTTGGAAGCAGAGGCATTGATAGAGGGTTGCAAGACCAGATAAAAAAGGAGGAATCTCTCTGGAGAGCGGTGTTGCACTGTATTGCTGATGCTATCGTTTTTCTAGCAAAGCAAGGAAGTCTGTTTAGAGGAGCAAAAGAAGTTGGTGATTTTGGTGATCCACAGAACAGGAAATTTATAAACACCATTGATCTTATATTAAACTATAGTGTCCCCTTCATCTGCATACTGAATGCCACAAGAAAGGCTGATCAGCTATTTTTCCAAACATATACAAGATGAGTTCCTTGACTCGATTGCCAACAAAATAAGACAAGACATAATTAAAGATATTTTAGTTGCTACACACTTTTCATTGATGTTTTCCTGCACTCCAGATATCAGCCACAATGAGCAGGCGACTCAAGTAGTTCGCTATGTCAAGGTAAATGACTCAGAGATTGTGGGAAGTTTTGTTAACTTTTTTAATAGTTACAGACAAAACAGGAGAAGGTCTTAGTCAAAAAATACTGAAAAAATAGAACAAGATGTGTTGAACATTAAATACTGCTGAGGTCCGTCTTATGACATTGGGGCAAACATGGCTGGAAAGTACAAAGGGATCAAGTCAACAATACTTGATAAAAATAACCATGCCTATTTCGTAACATGTGCTGCTCACTCTCTTAATTTAGTAGGAACACATGCAGCTGACACATCTGCTGAAGCACAAACGTTTTTTGGAACTGTAAACTGTCTGTGTCTATTCTTTGTGGGTTCCACATCAAGATGGGAAATCTTACAAAAACACAACATTAAAACCCCAGGGTAAGACTAGGTGGTCTGCAAGAGTAGAGGCAGTTGAACAGTTTATAAGCATTTTAATAAAGTGGTTAAGGCTCTGGAAGAAATTTAAACTTATAAATTCTCAACACCATAAACAAAAACAGAGGGAAGGTCTACTTGAAGAAATATGATAAAACTCAAATTTATTGCCTTAATTTGTTTCTGGTATGCAATACTAAAAAAAATGTATCACGTTAATCAGTTTCTGCGAAGAGAAGACCTTACAGTTGATAAAGCTGTTCGAAATATTCAAGGCCTTTTGAACTTTCCGAAAACTTCCAGAGGCCTCTGAAGCTATTTATGAGGCCAAAGTGCTAGCAGAAGCTAATGAGGTATCAACAGTATTCTCAGAAAAAAGGATCAGAAGAAAGAAAAAAATGACCAAAGAGCTTTGTGAGGATGAGGTATCCAAACATTCACAAGATGATTTGTTCAGGATGTACCTGTTAGAAATAATTGACAGAGTGATAGTGGAGCTGAGTACCCGATTTACTGCACTGGAAAGCATTAGTGGAAAATTTAGTTTTCTGTGTGGCGTCCAAATTCAAGAAATGGAAGTGGAGGACTTAAAGGCCAAAGCAGCAGAACTCTCTGATACCTATGCAGAAGATCCAAACATGGAAGAATTTATTTTTGAAACAAAAAGTTTCAAACACCGTGCCCTGGTAATAGAGAGAGACTTGCAAAATGCTACTCTATCATACACATTAAGTTTGTTTTATAAAAGTAAATTGGTAGAAGGGTATCCCAACATTACTACAACCTTAAGAATATTCCGTACCATACCAGTTTCGGTTTCCACTGGAGAAAGTAGTTTCAGCAAGCTGAAACTAATTAAAAACCATTTAAGGAGAGTGACTGCTCAACAAAGATTAACAAATCTCAGTATAATCTCCACAGAGCACAAACGAGCTGCTTCCATAAACTATGATGATATAAACTGCCAAAAAGCTCAGAAAGCGAAAGTTTAAATTGATTATTGTATGAGATTTATGGTATATTCTTGTATATTTTAAAATTGCTTATGTTTGTTTTCTTTGACCTTAATTCATTTAATAAAATAAGTTAATGTTGTCAGATATTGACATTTATTTCGAAATATATTACCCAAATTAATTTTTTGATTTTTATGAGTGGGTGTAAAAAATGGATGGTCAAATTTAAAACTTCATAAAACTCTTACATCCGGCCCTGCCCATGACTATAAAAATTTTCTTCTCCCTTTACTATCTGAATAATTTCTTTTAGCTCATCATACTTTCCCTCAATCTCCTTGTCATCTGTGGAGCTAGTTGGCATATAAACTTGTGCTACTGTGATATGTGTTGGCTTTGTGTCTATCTTGGCTACAATAATTCGTTTAATATTTTGTTCATAATAGCTTACCACTGTTCCTATTTTGTTATTCATTATGAAACCTACTCCTGCATTACCTATATCTGATATTGACTAGATATAGGGAGAATCAGTGAAGTTCAGTGGCAGGAATTTACATATGTTTTTAAATATTTTCTGTAATATGTTATAAAGTTGAATCGGTTACAACACTTTTATCTTTGTAGGAAATGCATTCCTCACTAACACTGCACACTTAATTTGCCTATGGTGCGTTAGTATATATAGATGTTAGCAGGAACAAAAGTGAACATGATATGAAAAGTGATTTTTTATTCCGTTTTTGGAACAGAACACAATTACATGAATATTAACAGGAACATTAATGCAGCCTGATTGTACTGAAGGTTGCAGTGAGTAGAAAGCAATGAACTATAAATGTCAAAAATTGTATGTAGTGATTCTATATCTAAGCAAATACAAAGATTAAGAAGTAAAGGGTTCACAAGTAGCCCTTGTGTCATATTGTTTCATGATGTATACACTGTATCACTACAGGTGAATTACTTGTTATAAGCTATGATGGCAATGCCACAGGGTCCACATTTGAGTTGTACATGCCATTCATACACATACAATCGTGACAACAAAGCAGTGGTGAATTAAAGAATTTTGCGCCTCTAGGCACACCATATTATGCCCCCCCCCCAAAAAAAAATATACATATTTTAAATAATAACTCTTACCCGATCACTTCACAATTGCCATTCTGTGTGGGAGCACTGTGAGCTGTTTCCGTACTTTTCCAATCGTTATTCTGAAGGACGCGTCAGCAGTCTAGCCACGCTCATTCAAACTGTAATATGGTTCGTGGACTGTAGTTGATGTATGGCAGCGGATGAAACAAACTTAAATTGCACTGTGTTAACACATTCTTCTGTCATAAGACAACAGAAACGAACACAAGGAAAACAACTTTTCTTTTATGGCCTAAAAATTCAGCAGAGCGTCTAGGAGACAACGAATTTTTGTTATACATTCACTTTTGCTATGTTCTCCTACACGAAACAGTTGAAAATGAAAATAAAAAAGTTGTGTTATGATTTAAAGTTGAAGCGAAAGTGTTGTACATTAGGAATTTATATGTATGGTACTTTTACAGAGATGCATTTAAAATTAAAATTAAACTGTCATTTTACGATTTCATAACTTGAATGTGTAGCAGATCAAAAAACTTACGTTCGGTATTAATACGTGAATCTATAGGAAAGCATAAGAAATGAAAATGAAATAGAGATTTCGGTGCATGAACTAATAACAACTAAACACAGACGAACAAACACAGAACTGGATTTGCTATTACATAATTTTACAGTCTTGAGTGGAAAAACCAAATTTGTTTTATAATCTAATAGTTAACATGTAAAGCATTACAGTCTGTGTAGCTAGATGCTGGGTAAAAAGTGTACACAATACCTTTAATCCATGTAGGGCCTGAACAGTTTTGTACTGCAGCTACTGCTCTCACCATAGTTCTTTCTAATGGTATTAGCAAAGCTTTCGTATTTATCGACAGAACTGAACTATGTTATTTATTGACACTTTTTCACCTGAGAGTACTACTCTCTGATAACGTATATTTCCGCACATTTCAGCAGACGCCAAGAATACGCATCAGTTGTTAATAGTGATGGGATAAACTGCGATTTTCCGATATCAGTGATTTCTGTGAATGCTACTTTTCAGTATCTGTTATTCTTAACTGTGATTTGTCGCAGTTAAGAGTCGCAGTTAAGGAACCTAGGTCGTGTATCCCTCCGCCACTGCTATTTCTGCGATTTCTGCTACTTCCGCGATTTCTGCGACTTCTGCTACTTCTGCGACTTCTGTGATTTCTGCGACTTCTGCGATTTCTGTGCCTCCTGCGATTTCTGCGACTTACCACCGTATGAAAAAGTTACATCTGTCCACACAGAAAATTGCATCTCAACAAACCTGTCATTGGTAAGTATGTTTTACGTTTGTTCTTCCGTTGACTTTAATTTTGTATTCAAGAAACAACTGTGAAAATATTAATAGTGTAATTAATATGTAAGTAGCCATACAGTAGCGTAATAGTTCGTGTTTATAAAATGAATTCTAACATATTGTTATGTTCACAGGTACGCGAACTACATTTTAGTCACTCAGTAAAGTGATAACTCAAAATATCATTGTCAACAGATCTGGAGAAATTGCCACTGCGTCTTTAGACCGTTTTCGTCAGACGAGAGGTTAGTTTCTAAGTGTTTCGATGGACTTAATTACTTCAGTTAGATCGTTCTTGCAAATGTGAAATATACCCCATTGAGTGGCTTTCATTAGAGCAAATTTTAGCAATCTACTCTGTCAATTATATTACTTGTAATTAGTGACAGCAAAAATTGTTTAATAATCCTTGTGATTTTGCAGACACAGTTCTGACTCTGATTACTGGTTGCTGTACGTATCTATCCACATCAAGGCTGTTGAGAGAGACTCTTGAAGATTCAAGACAGCTCTTAGAAGATTTTGCAGTTTAAAAGTGACATAATTGTGAAATAAGTGTGCAGATGAGTGATTAAACCGTGTTTTACTGAAGTTGTTGCGTGATTTTAAAGGAATAATAAATGTTAAATACAGTGAGTGAATAATGAAAATCTCATTTTCCACATGTTTAAGCCGTCCTATACCCGTAATTATCCGCCACTTATTTACTGGTAAACACTAGTTGGAGAGTGACATGCCGCCCCCCCCCCCCCTCCCCGTCTCCACAATCTTGGTGTGACACTGACTTTAACATATCCCAAAGTGTACAATATGCATTTTGAGGCTGTTAATATGAAAGTGGGAAGTACAGATCTTCCATTTAAATCAGGAATAGCTTAAGTGCATTACTTGAAAGTAACACAAGAAAAGCTTACTTATGTAGGTGGTAGTAGTGTCGGTAAAAAGTTCTTGTGTGTGAAGTTGCCATGTAGAACACTAGGTGTAAAACTTTTATCCCGAGTCTTGAACTGTGTCGGAACAAAAGTGAGGCATTCATATGACCCAATATTACTGTTTTCATTTCACTACACTTCTACAGATGTCTGAGTTCCTCTGTGATGACATTGCAAAGTCCTGTAGGCATATGGAGTATTAAGCAAAACTGTCATATTGGAAGCAGAATCAAACACATTTGTTACATTACTTGATATTTTCAGGAGAAAAAGGCAATGTTGCTTCTAAGGGAGAGGGTAAGGAGTCATTCCAATCCTGGGAGCGGAAAGACTTACCTTAGGGGGAAAAAAGGACAGGTATACACTCGCGTGCACACACACACACACACACACACACACACACACACACACACACACACACACACACACACACATCCATCCGCACATACACAGACACGCCTATATATATATATATATATATATATATATATAGTGTGTGTGTGTGTGTGTGTGTGTGTGTGTGAGAGAGAGAGAGAGAGAGAGATATTTATTACCAATAACCCTTCCTACTCCAAAAGCAATGGCAATGTGCATTGCTACTCCATAAGAAGAAAGGATGATTTTTATTATCCTGGATTAAATCTGACGTTGGTACAAAAAGCGTGAATTATGCTGGTATTATTTTAAAGAACAATTTGCAAAAACAAGTTAGGGGTTTGATTTCTCATCAGGGTTTAGTTTTATTTTGTACTTCCCAGTTACAAGACACACGAATATGAGAAACAAATACTGAATACAATTGCAAAAAGGTAGTTGTATGGCCTATGTTAGTTTCCAGATAATAAGCTGTAATGTATGGGATAAATAATATGCTGCTACAAAAATCTTTGGTCATTTACCAAAAAGCATTAAAAGCCTGACAGATAGCCAACCAGCATTTAAAATCAAACTAAAAGAATCTAAGAATGACAGCTCCTACTCAGTAGACGATTTTTTAGGTATAAATAAGTGATTGGAAGAC
Source organism: Schistocerca piceifrons (assembly GCF_021461385.2). NCBI lineage: Eukaryota > Metazoa > Arthropoda > Insecta > Orthoptera > Acrididae > Schistocerca > Schistocerca piceifrons. Next base: position 413,250,566 of record NC_060140.1, read on the forward strand.
CTGTTATGTAATGATAGGTCTACCTTTCATTAATCTGACACATCATTGCGAAGTATCATATTCATGATCTGTGGAGCAAGTATTCATGTAAGTAGGTACTGATTTTGTTGATATCTTATTTGATACACCTACGAAACAAACTGTTTAAACCAAAGAAGAGCTTTCAAATGAAACTGCTTTACGTTTTGTGGGTGAACGACACAATTGAGTTCGTTACATTCGATGTGAACACGTGTGTCTACGTTGCAGGTTTCGTTGTTTATGCCGATTTGTGAAGTCTATAACACTTTCTACAACCAAGGCACTTAAACACACACACGCAATATTTACATTTTATGCAGTGCATAACGTGTATTGTTAGCAGAGAATGCATCTCATAATTGGTAACACTGAAATATTCGCGGCGAATATATTGCCGAACATCGAAAGTGTTTGAGCAGTTCACAAAGTTCATTGTGAAGTAATGGCTGTAAAACTAAATTTGTACAGTGGTTATGCAATAATTTATCACTTCTAGCTGTGTTTACATAAGCTACATTTAATGTGGTGAAGTTATCAGGAAATCCACTGAGAAATACTGGAAGTGAAATCAGGAATCAGAATGCTGCCTTGAACTCCCGCCGACGTTCTGCCAACAGTCACGTGATTCTATGTTGCAGCCACGCCAGATGTATAGCCGCTGCACTGCTTGCCCAGTCTATTAGTATCTATGGTCGAAGGACTTGTCACTGAAATCGCAGAAAGTAGTGCTAAATTCGACCAATAGATGGCTCACGGCCTTGAATGTGAAATACTAATTGCGACTGCTAACTGTGACTGAAATCGCAGTGAGATTCTGTAAAGTTGTTATTGTGATATCTGCAACTTCTCAGTCACTGTGATTTCTAACAGATACGCGATTTCCTGCCCACCACTATAGTTCAATTCTTTTATCTTGGCGGCTCGCGCATGCCCGCCCAGACGCTGGAGGTTGCTGCGTTGCCAGTTGCACACGACGCACGCGCCAATAGAAGCAGCGCCATAGTATAGCATAGTTCGCAAGCTTATGTGTAGGGAGGAGCGCGCAGTTCATGAAGTAAAGCCACCATGGCCGCATTAATAAAGAGACAAAGCACTAGAAATTTCAAAGAATTGCATTCAAACGAATATAATTCGTGAAATAAGGCACTTCGATATTGTTTTTAAATAATGAAAATATTAAGCACCACACAAGGTTTGAACTCATAACCTTTTGGTTAGTAACCCAACACCTTAACTCTTACGCTAACGCACCTCATCTGACTACAAGACGCCATGAGTGAGTACATAACGCAATGAGGACTATAATACGTCACGCAAAATATTGACAAACACTGTTGGTATGACTACGAATTACTCACGCTTCGTCGAAGTACAATAGGAAATAAACAATTACCGCTGTTCTTTATTGCGAAAAAGCAGTTCGTGAGAGTGATACAAACACCTTTCCTTGCTATCGCCTGAATTAGGAGTCTTATTGCTTGTTTGGTTTAATTAATTAATAGAATATGAAGCAGTTGGTATAGAGAATGCTTTTTCCAAACTTTCTATAAAAGAATGTCTGCTATCAAGACATTGATTTTGTTCTATTACTTTATTTATGACTGAACGTTTCTAAAACTGAAGACACTCGTCCATGCTCTGCACTGCAGTCGAGATGTGGCAACGTCGTTCTCTGTTCATTGGCTGACTGTGTTTTGTGACGTCAGATGCGCAGAACGAACCTAAACTCGGCCGCCAACATAAATGATGCGCACTTTAGTTGTTATTATACTACAGTATCAGTACGACTTGATTGTACGGTGCCGAGCGGCCTGGTTCATTAGGGTATTGTTTAGTCACGTATGCACTTAAACGACGTTTAGTTCCGCTTTCTGCCATCGGCAATTGTAAAATAAACAGATAATACGAAGTTTGTAAATCCAATGAATGTGCTCTAAGTTATAATCTTAAATTTTTAAAACTGAAATGAGAAAATAAACAAACTCACCAATCAGAAAAGTTTGCGTCTGGCTTTGGTGGCGGAAAACTCGTCGACCATATCTTCATATTTCAGACGGTTATCAGTTAGGAGGTCGTCTTCGATGTGAAGAATGGACAAGGCGTTCAATCGTTCCTCGACAACGTAAAACGTAGTTACGATTTCAGTCATTTATGAGCCCAAAAACGAGCGTTCTGCTGAACAATTTGTAAGTGTCATACATAGAAATATTCTAAGAGCATTGTCAACATTCGTAAACACGGACTGTAACCTCTCTTTTCGTAAAAATTTACTTATTTCGACTGGCATATTACTAATCTCAGAAGATTTCAGAAGTTCCGCGAAATGTATACACTCACCAGGAAAGGAAGGCTCTAAATCTGTGTCATATGACGCTTGGAGTTTTGCTGCACATTCAACAATTTCGTCCAGTGAACTGTCCTTAAGGTTACTAAAAAATATGTAGGAATCTAACAGTGTTCTATAGCTTTCCTTCCTCCTCACTGATTCGGCGTACAAGTTGTCGAGTACTGGGAGAAATGCTTCGAATCTAAATTTTTCCCTTCCAGTTAGAAAAACTTCTTCAGAGTCCGCTTCTTCGTCATCATGAAGTTCGCGTTTTCGTGATCTTTTATAGGTGCATTCATAGTCTATATCAGTCACAATCTCCAATTTTCATAATAGTCGAACATGCCATGAATAGATGCAAAAAATCCTAGAAGTGATACATATAATGAATGCTCTATTTTAGTATCAATATTTACACTTTGCAATTCGAGATTTACACTATTAAATCTCTGGAATATGTCCTAAACTATTATCATGAATACTGTCTCTAGTCTGCTGAAATGATTTAATAAAGCTGAAACCTCGTTTCACACAAGTGGTTTTTCAAACGTATTATTGGAAATATGTGTGAGGGCATTGATAACGCCCTGCAAGATATAATACAGACTTACACACGCTTTCTCTCTTACAGACCAACATGTTTTTCATAAGCTTTTTACCGTTTTGCTTGCTGGTTTCATGAAAGAAATAAGTTTATCACGGCACTGTGTAGAAACAGAGAAAAAATTGTCAAGGTTTTGCACTACATTGAAAAATGAATATGCTTCCCGACAAAAGTTTTCAGCACTAGTGCCGACTAAATTCAAAGAATGAGCAGCAACAAGGCACATAATGCACTTTCGGATTTCGGTGCCTGCAAACCAGTGTAGGTGCCTGACATATTGCTTGCGTTGTCATATGATTGGCCTGTAGTCAGTAATATCAATGTAATTTGTAAACAGGACTTTTAGTACGGCTCAGCTAAGTTTTTGGACTTGTGTCCTGGGTCTGGTAAAAACAGAAGGATATGTTCAATAGGTTCACCATTCTCATTCACATATCTTAATATCTGCAGTAGAATCTACTATCATAGAGAAATATTTATCCTGTTTTATTTCACTTATGGTAATACTTGTCATTCGCTCAAAAAGAAGCTCTATTATTTCATTAGAGATTGTTGACGAAAGATAACTTGTACGTCCCTGCCTGGATTTCCATATCGTTCAAAATGCTTTGTGAGAAAAGGATCAAACTCATCTATAAGTTCAAGAGACATCATAAATTGACCATTATGTAATGAACAGAATCTTTCAACGTGTCCTCGTAGGGGAAGTCCACGACTTGTTAGCTTCTACACTACTGCAAACATCCTTTTCATTACACTGCACGAGTACATTTTTCCTGTCTTCAAAATATGACTCGAAATGGTTATCTATTTTTCCAAGTGACTTTTTTCTTGTTAAGAGTGTTAACTTAGAATTTTTGTGTTCAAGTGAAATCTCAGGATGAGCTAAAATATTAGAAATATTTTTCCAATCTGCAAAACCATTAGTAGCAATCGTGACCTTACCTCCAAACAATTTACATGGTGCACAAAAAACAGCACTGGTGCTATAGCAGTGGTATAGAAGTAAATGACGCAAAATTTATTCACCATTTAAAAGTTTACGGTAAAATACATTTTCATTCAAATATCTGTGGTTTTATCGCCTACTGATCTTCTTGAATTAGAAAAATCACCTTCACAATTTTGATTAATGCCATGTTGTAAGAGAATGACGACTGTTGTTTCATTGACACACCATTGTGCAGGACCATCACTAACGAGGTTATTTCCTTTTGTAATGTCTGCCTCGACACTTAGTTTTTCGTGAAACTCCAAATCAGGAGTAATTTGCGTTTCTTCATTTAACTTTTGTTTCGTCTGTTTACTTCTTTTACGACAGCTGCTGTGCCAGAGATATCATCCGTACTACTTGAACTCAAAGTCGAATCAGCAACATTTTTTACGAAAAATTTACCTACTTTGCGAAGCGTTTTTAGAACATTAGCTTCTCGTTCTTGCCTTTTCTTCGATAATTTGCGAAATGCAGCCCCGCTTAATTTTGCACGTTTCCTTTTTTCAATGTTATTCATGTTAAGGCACTTACAGAATCGTCAAACAACAGTCAAAAGAAGAGAAAAAAAATTGTAAAAGGAAAGAAAGGAAGACTGTATCCAGTTACAGTCATAGTACACCGCACATGAGCACAAAGCTTTTTACTTTAAACACGGCACACAAGCACAAAGATTTTTCCTTTAAACACTGAGCAATGAATTGACTAATTCGGATTACTCGGCGTAACTGTGTTATGAAAGAACGACAATGCAGAATAATTTAATTTCGTTGTCGCCTGTTTTTCTGTTGTCAATGAACAGTAAAAGCACACCTGCCAGCTGGAATTCCTCTTGTATAGAAAACGGGACAGTTCCTTTTTTGGCTTCTGTTTCTCGCGTTGTGGGATTTTTTAGCTAGGACGTAAATATGTTCTAGATATTCTTGACACTGTCTTTCTAATTTAAAATGCAAAGAATTTTTGCAATTTCGTGCAGTGAGGTGTGCTGGATCGACTCTTATCCCACTTATTCTTATAACATTTACGGTTTCTTGGGCAGAGGAGACAGACTACAAAGTTTAAGTAGTCTTTTTGGCAGTTGGTGAAGTGTGTTGTCATTTGTGTGAACACTGCTGTTATGTCTACACGCAAATGCACCTTTTGTTCCAACATAAAATAAAAATAACCTTTCCTCAAAGAAAAAAGCTTAGTTCAGAAGTTGAATATGAAATTTGCAGTGCCACATACCACTCAATTGCACAGAGTGGGAACTTTGATATCGTGCAGGGTGCAACACAATAAATGAGACAAACGAAAGTTGGTTTCTTCTTCTTTTTTCGCCAAAAAAAGTAACTAAGTAAATAAATAAATAAAATTTATAAACTGTTGTGAAATGTATTTCACACATTATTACATATTCTGATTATGTTCTTTTTGTATAAATGTATGTTTAAAAATATAAAACATACCCAGTAACAACATGTTTTCTTAAACGGGTGTCGTTAAACTAAAGCTCAGATATTGAAGACCACAGAGCTTTCACATTAATTGCAGTAATGGAGGGTTAACTTGACACTTCGCTGTAATTTCTACAAGAAATATAAGTAGAGTCGAGTTTTACATATGGTGGCCCACACATGTTACAGTATTTAAGAAATTGCTGATTAGTTTATCACAGCTTTTCAGGGGTCCCAGTATTTTCATGGGGAAAATATGGTAGGGTTAAGTTGAAGCTGATAACAATCTCATAATAATAATGTTTCAAACATTGTGTTGTAGATAGCCGTCTTGACAGCTTACTTCAAAATATTTTGAACAATCATGAAGATGATACCAGACAGAAAGCCAATGTTAAATTTCCATTCAGTCACCAAGTACACTATGTATATATCCAAGCTTGTATTGTCGAATTTCGTTCTTAAGGCTTATTTAAACTAGCAAGTTGTGTAACAATATTAAAAATTTTTGTCATTTGTAAGCGCAGTTATTTTAAAACGTAAAAGGTTAAAATGAGTACACAGCAAAAAACGCCTCCCCCTTAAGGTGCCACCCCTAGGCTCGTGCCTAGTGGGCATATATGTAAATCCACCACTGCAACAATGTAGAAGGCAACAAAAAAACTTTTGGGTGTGCACATGGTAGGGGAGAGTGGGGCACATTGAACCATAAAAAATATTTCTCCGTGTTACTCATCCAATAATTTTATTACAGAGTTGCGATTTATAGATGTTACAGTTTAATTATTCAAGTATCAAATGGCCTTATATGATTGCATTGTCATTGATTGTTTTTTAGCTGCAGGCGTTTGTAGAAAATTTGGTGAATGGTTCATTGTGCCCCACGTGTGGGGTACAATGAACCACTTTAAACAGGTTCATTGAAAGAACCTATTTAGCATACAAAGTAAGTGTAAATATACTTTAAACATAATGTGTACATATATTCCATGTGTGAATCATATAATTAAATCTGTAGGCACACAATCATGTTACTTATTTTGGAATTACTGAACATCAGTGGACTTGAAGCTGATTCCAAATTTGAAATATGATTTTTGTCTCTTTGTCACATCATCAGTAGCAGGTCGTGGGAGCACATAAAATATGTTGCTATCTGGAACAAAAGCTTCATCCTTTACCTAATTCTTTCTCCTGCTCCACAGAAAATACCCTACGATTGTCATAGTTTGGTGTCAATCTTTCTCTGGAACCACATTTAATGTCTTGAACATATAAATGAAGAGTTGGGTAAGGTATTAGATGAGATTTAGCTGCTTGGTGAACTGCCATGCCCTTATTAAGAACACCCTGTACAGCTTCCTGCATAACATAATGGTCAGTTTTACCTCTGTCCATCTTCCTGCGGTATGAAAGAACCATCTTCAAACCTGATAATATAAAACAAGACTGCTGAACGTCTGTGATTTAAAAGCCTTAAATTCCTACACATATGTTTTACCCATGCTAAGGAAACAAAGTACATAGTGCTTGTACTGGACAATTAAAAGATTTCTGGGGCACAATGAACCATGGCTCATTGTGCCCCGGGAAAGCTTGGTTCAATGTACTCCAACAGTACATATTTCAAACAAAGCTCATGTGAGGTTATGTATGAACATTGTTAATATTTGAAGATCTATATAATTAAAATACAGGATTGCTATTGTTACAATGACTTACTTTCTCTAAAATTTGGTGACAAAAGATTGAACAAAATTCAATCTATCTATTTCTCCAAAAATTACTTCACTGTCACGAAACTAACATATCATCAGTCAAACACTAATGGCGGGAACTAGATCCTGCAGAAAACAAGAGGCAGTTGGTAGAGCAGTACTGACAACATACGCACAGAGGAAAAAATAATTTACCACCTTATACTGAAATTATGCAACCAGATTCATTGTGCCCCGTGGTTCAGAGTGCCCCACTCTCCCCTAGTCTACAGCAATGAGGCAACATGCAGCACACTACCCATTAAGATACAATTGTTACTATGAATTCCATGATGCAGAAGTAGCCCACCAATCCCATGGAACTGGAAGGCAATGGTGTGAAAACATCAATACCCTTTGGTCTGTACGAGCAAAAAATTTAATGCTCTGCCACTAGCACTCAGCGAGGTTTGCAGATGGCAGTAGCCATTGTTCAGCTGAAGTGTGTGTTACAGACTTACCGGCATCATCATCTCTGCACCTGTACAATTTCAGAATACTGTTACTGCACCTCATGGCAAGACCATTCTTCAAGTTCACACACAGCGCAGTCAACACTCACTATAAAACACTATGTCAGTTATTCAGTGTCAGTATGAGAAGTGACAGTCATGGAGCTCTTTCTGTCGCATTCTTCTCTCCGAAAAAACCCTCGAGTTGCAGTAAGGCTGTGTATAGCGGAGAGAGATTCTACTACTGAGGCACACTTTGTTCACAGCTGATCGACATCTTGTCTGCTGTTGTTGTCTGCTGAAGCAGATGGGTGGCATACGTGCATGCATTGTAGTGTGTATCGCCACATAGTTCCCTCCCAGTAAGAAGGAAATGATGGGGGAGGTGTCAGTTATTGTGGTGGCCCCCACACCAAGCAGCGATGTGGTGCCGGCAAGGGATGGGGTGCAATGGCAGCTGAGGTGATGAAGCAGACGTGTTATTGACACGCATTGTGTGCCCAAGAGCTGTGCTGCAGCGTGGTGTCAGCAGAGTAAGCCAGAGTGGTGACAGGCATGATGACACCTTGCATTGGCATTATCCTGTGGTGAGCGTGGTGCTTGGGTGATGTGATGCTGTGGGGGCTGTGTGGCAGTGCTTGGGCAAGTGACACATGGCAGGTGGCACACAATGCACCCTTCATGGATGTATACTATCTGTTATCCTGTGTTGGTGCTGTGGGTGTTCACTGTGGCTGCCTCGTGCAGATAGGCCTTGTCGCACATCGCCATGGTGGTCCATGTTGGCACTGTGGTGGTGGTGGATTGGCTCTAAGTACTGGGGGTGCAGCGTTTTCGTCTGATGACCCAGGCATGGCGGCGAGGTAAATGTCCAGCAGTGGAGGCGGAGTGGCTGATGATATCAGCGGCTTTGCCAGGTTGGTCAGCAGCCTCTGCGAGGTTGGTCAGTGTCCTCTAACATGGAGTCCCACAGGCCGCCATCCAGAACAGGGCTTTTGGTGAGGTGCAGTCATTGTTGGTTGGTGCCACCTTGATCTCACTAGCCAGCGGTGTGATGGCAGTCGAGCACACAAGTGCGCTTCAGATGATCTATCAAGATTTTGGTGGTGGTGCCTTAGAGCCACAAGGAGATTGTCTTTGCGCCGCATGAAAAGACGAGGTGTGGGGCTGTATACTGAGTACTGTGGGTGGAGCAGCAGATGGCAAGTGTCCATATGAAGCATGATGTGCATGCCTGTGCTGAGATCCTGGTGCATGAAGGGTTGGAATTCGCCATGTCGGCTGGAGAGGAACTGGTTATAGGTGCACCATTGAGTCATGAAGCTACTGCATGAAGGCCAGTGTGCAGGTCGTGGGTGGCAGGGGTTGTGGCTTGAAGAGGTCATGTGGGAGGGTGCATGGCTGTCCATACATGAGCTTGGAGGTGGCTGTGCCCAAAGCCTTGTTGGCGACTTGGAAACTTAAGAGGACTAGAGGCAGAGTGGTAGACCAAATTGGGAGTGGCATACGATGGCAAGTGACCTGTGTAATCGCTCCTGCATACCGTTAGATGCAGGGTGGCAGCTTGTTGAGAAGTGCAGGAGTGTGCTACTAGTTGCTGCAAAAGTCTTAGCTAAACAAGATGTGGACTTCCATCTGCAGTCGGTGATGATGTGACAAGAGCACTGGAAATGCATGACTCACATGTCTATAAAGGCGTTTGTCATTGTGTCCATGGTTACGTCAGGCAGAGCTACTGATTCAGGCCACCAAGAGAAACTATCGATGACGGTAAGGAGATATTGGTGGCGGTTGGATGTGGATGACAGCAGGGGACCTACAATATCCACAATGTCCATATGTATGTGGTCAGAAGCAACGATCCACTGGGGGGGGGGGGGGGAAGAGATGATGGGGACATGCACGTGCCTGCCTAGTTTACAGTGTTAGCAAGGGGCACAGGCAGGGGCTCAATTGATGGAGTCACGCTGGATAATGGGCCAAATGAAATGCCCTGAATAAGCACAGCACATGCACGGACCACAGGGTGGGTGAAGATGTGCAAGTGCTCAAAGACAGCCTTATGGAAGTGTGGGGGAAAGTAGGGTTGGACGCATCCTGAGGGGGTTTGAGACCTGTGTATACGTCTTTTCGCAGCCATAGGAACGTGCAGTCTCCAATATGGCCATGGCGAGGGCTGTGTAGTCAGGGGTACATAATTAGCTAAAGCAATCAGCAACTATGTTGTCAATTCCAGCCATGTGCCGAACTTTAGTGGTGAATTGCATGATATACTCCTGCTGTCTGAGTTGGCGCTACATCTGCATGCCCTCTTAGCGACAGAAACCTGTTGTCAACAGGTGGTGGTCGGTCAATTGGGGAAATGTCGCCATTATGTCGAGGGTGAGAAACAACTAAGTAAATTAGGGAATGGCACCATTACATTGAGGGTCAGAAATACTTATTTGCCTCATACACAGTGAGGAGTTCACAATCATACATAGCCCAGCGCTGCTGTGGCTCCATGAGATTTGGTGTGAAAAACGTCAAGGAGTGCTAATTCCATTCAATGTGTTGTTGCAGGACTGCACCTGTGGCAGCCTTGCTGGCGTTGGCGACAATTGCGAGCTTAGCGGTGGTTGGATATGCTAGGAGGGCAGCTTGCCGATAGGTCATGCTTTGTTCATTCAAAACTGCTTACATTTGTGCCATTCAAGGAACAGGCGTGTAGTCTTTTGTTGTGAGGTTGACCTGATTTGCGACCATAAATCACACTTACATACTTGGGGCATCCTTTAGGTGACGTCTAAAAAAATTTGCCAGACCAAGGAACCTGTGGAGCTCCTTGTTTGTAGTGGGACTTGGGAACTCGGACACAGCTCGGACATCCTCATCAAGGGAGCGAGAGCTCGCAGACGATATCCTCTGCCCCAGGAAGCCAATAATTGGAGCATCATAAACGCACTTCTCCAGGTTGGTAATGACACCAGCCTCCTGGAGACGAGAATATCTCCAGGGAACAGTGGCGGTTTTCTTCAAGATCCCGTGAATAAATCAGGATGTTGTCCAAGAAGGCGAAATACCCTGCAACGCCATATAGTACGTTGTAAAAGAAACATTGCCATGTCTGGGCTGGGTTCCGTATCTGAATGGCTTGAAGGCACTCTTGAAGTGGTGCAACCATCTTCTCATTGTCCTTGGGGCAATTGGTACGTGTGTAAATGCTTTTTCGCAATACACCTTGCTGAAAATGGTTATGCCCCACGAGTCATCACTGCCCAAAAGTGGAACTGGGTAAAGACTGAGCACCATTTTGATGTTTAGTGGCCAGAAGTCACCACATAGGCGCCATATACCATCTCACATTGTCTCAAAGTGTAAGACAAAGGCCCATAGGCTCTTGGGGGGAAGGAGCACACCTGTGGTGGTTGCTGCCTTGATCTCAGGAGCAACGCAGCAGGGATGACAGAAAACCGGCGGTCCAGCTTTTGTGCAATGTAGTGCGAAGTGTCGTGTGTACCTCATGCGGTGTGCTGGATGGGTGGCTGAGGGGGGGCAGGTAACTAGGAGGTCGGCAAAAGAGCCAGAGTAGGCAAGCTGTTTGGTGGAGCAAAAGGTGGTCAGGCAGGATTGACACGGGGCAGAATGATGGAAGATGGCACGGAGAATATGGTGGTTTACCAAGTCCAGGAGGTGGCCTTCATGAGAAATAAAATGGGCATTAAGGATGGGATCCATAATGTAGTCCATGATGAAGGTCCATAGGAAATCTTTACTAAGGCCTAGGTAGATGGAGCAGGTGTGGGAGAAATAGTTGTGATGGTTGACTTGTTAGCTGTAGTGAAGAGTAAGGGGAAAGGTGGACACTAGTCAGCAGAGAGTAGCGACTGGTGGGGATAGGCAGAAAGGTCCGAATCTGTGTTGAGGCGGCAGGTTGTCGAGGAGCAGAGGCTACCATGTTCACATACAAATAGCCACTGCGAAATCGTGGAGCAGCCAGATGCGCTTACTGCCAGTTGCTATCAGTGTTTGGGGCCCACATGCAGTTTGCAGTGTCTCTGCTGCAATGCTCATGGTACCAGCAATATTTGCTATCCCCATGCATGCCACAGACATCATCAGCTGATTGGGAGTGGGCAGAGGGGAATGTGCCTGTGTGGGCGTGCATGCTGACAGTCCTAAGCATCGCTAGGAGGAGGTGGGCAATATGTAGTGTGAGGCAGATGTGTGCACTCCAAAGCAGTAGTGAGCCATTCCATCTCACTGATCATCTTGGCTATTAGTGGTGCCATGTCTGTGGAGAGTCTGGGGCTTGGGGGAGCATAGAATGGTTCAGGTTATGCGAAAATGTGATCATGCACACAGATGTTATGATGCTGTATGGCAGTGGCAATGGTGTGTGGGCTGAGGGCTTTTAAAACCCTGTAAGCAGTGGTAGCCGCTGCCTCAACACTGTGAAACACTTCTGCAGCTAACATAATGAGTATTGAGGTGAGCAAATGTGTATGCCAAGAAGCTATTAGCAGCCTGTTGGGAAGCACTGCCAGCTCAGCTTGCATCTGGAAGTGCTGGAGGAGACGTGAGGGCAGCATTTCAGCACAATGCTCCCATGAAAATGGCATATGCATGCGCTGAAATTGTGATACGTCTTGTCCCTCGGTGAGCCAGGCATGTAGAACACTGAATTTGCCGAATTGTCGTGGACTTGGAATGATGTGTGCCTCTGTGGCAACTGCCGTTTCCAGTTGTGCGACAGCAAGTGCAAACTGTGTTACATTATTCATGATGGAAGAGCCTGTGAATATCATCAACATCTACATCTACATCTATACACTGCAAACCACTGCGAGGTGAATGGCAGAGGGTACATTCCATTGTACTAGTTATTAGGGTTTCTTCCCGTTCCATTCACATATGGAGTGCAGGAAGAATGATTGTCTTAATGCCTTTGTGCATGCAGAAATTATTCTGATCTCATCCTCATGATCCCTATGTGAGCAATATGTAGGGGGTTCTAGTATATTCCTAGAATAATCACTTAAATCTGGTTTATGTCTACCTTCAAGAGTCTTCCAGTTCAGTTCCTTCTGTATCTCTGTGATACTCTCCCATGAATTAAACAAACCTATGACCATTCATGCTGCCATTGTCTGTATACATTCAATATCCCCTGTTAGTCCTATCTGGTACAGGTGTGACACACTCGAGCTATATTCTAGAACTGGTTGCACAGGTGATTTGTGAGCAATCTCCTTTGTAGACTGATTGCACTTCCCCAGTATTCTACCAATAAACCAAAGTCTACCACCTGCTTTACCCATAACTGAAACTATGTGATTATTCAATTTCATATCCCTACAAAGTGTTACACCCAGGTATTTGTATGAGTTTGCTGATTCCAGCAGCAACTCATTGATATTATATTCATAGGATACCGTGTTTTTTCATTTTCTGAAGCGCAAAATTTTACATTTCTGAACATTTAGAGCAAGTTGCCAATCTCTGCACCACGTTGAAATCTTAGCAAGATGTCACCTCTGCAGGAGAAATCCACGGGCGTGGGTCATGCGTGTTGAACAGTGGCAAGTGCACAGTGGTGTGGGCAGGTGGATTGGTGGGCAAGGAGGGTGTGCACCTGTGCACTAACAACATCTGTGGGCTGTACAAAGCAGCTTAGGAATGCTTGGAATCCATCTATCTTCGCCTGTTGGTTGAGAGATGTCGTGGGGGTTTCGCTGTTGGTGGAAGCCTGACCTGCTGGGAGCAGGGTAATGGGATTAGTCTGTACCATGGGACACTGGTGTCTTCATTAGTGGTGGCAGGTGGAGGACCAGGTATGGCTGCACAACATGGCTGTGAGATAGGTGGGGGAGGGAGGAGGTACATCAGTCGAGGGTTACTAGTGTGGAAAACACATTCCTCACCAACAATGGACATTGGTAAGGAGGCGCTCTGTTGTTGACCACCTTGTTACCTTGTCGACCTTCATTATGAACAACTTTTTGCGTAAGCGCCAGACGGTGGCTGTGTTCTTCGATTTGGAGAAGGCTTACGGCACCTGTTGGAGGGCGGGCATTCTCTGCACCATGCACACTTGGGGCCTTCGTGGTCGCCTTCCTCCTTTTGTTAACGCATTTTTAATGGATCCAAGGTTCTGCTTTGTCAGATGCCTTCCGCCAGGAGAATGGGGTGCCCCAGGGCTCCGTTTTGAGCGTGGCCCCGTTTGCCATTGCTATCAATCCAATAATGGATTGCTTCCAGCTAACGTTTCAGGCTTCCTTTTCGTGGACGACTTTACGATCTACTGCAGCGCTCAGAGAACATGTCTCCTGGAGCGCTGTCTTCAGCGTTGTCTAGACCATCTATATTCCTGGAGTGTCGCTAACGGTTTCCGTTTTTCTGGTAAGAAAACGGTCTGTATGAACTTCTGACGTTACAAACAGTTTCTTCCACCATGCTTACATCTCCTGTTGCTCTCCCATTTGTGCAGACAACAACATTTTTAGGTCTTACATTTGACAGGAAACTTTGCTGGTCTCCACATGTGTATTACTTGGCTGCTCGTTGTACCTATTCCCTAAACGTCCTCCGTGTTCTCAGCGTTATTTCATGGGGAGCAGATCGAATGGTCCTGCTTCGCTTATATCGGTCGATTGTCCGATCAGAGTTGGATTATGGGAACTTTGTCTACTCTTCTGCCCGGCCATCCATCTTACGCCGTTTAAACTCTATCCAAAATCGGGTATTACGTCTGGAGACTGGAGCATTCTACACCAGCCCTGTATGCCGAAGCTGCCGCATTACCGCTAAACTACCGGCGTGATGTGTTGCTTCGTCGGTACGCCTGCCGACTGATGTCAGTGCCTGATCACCCGTCATATTTCTCCTTCTCTCGACCGCCAATACGGGCTGTATATCTCTGCCCTGTTACCTCCTGGAGTTCGCTTTCGTCGCCTGCTTCAGTAACTTGATTTTACCCTCCCTACGACTTTTCGAGTGGGTGAGAGCCCGACGCCACCTTGGCTCCAGGCTCAGGTTCGCCTTCACCTTGAACTCAGCTCGCTCCCAAAGGAGAGCACCGCGGATTCAATATACCGCTCGAGGTTTGTCGAACTTCGTTCGAGGATCGCTAATAACGTCTTTATTTACACAGATTGCTCCAAGACTGCTGCTGGCGTCGGATGTGCCTTTGTCGTTGGGGATGTTACCTTTCAATACAGGCTCCTTGACCAGTGTTCAAGCTTTACAGTTGAGCTTTGTGCTCTCTATCAGGCTGTTCAGTATATCCGCCGCCATCGTCATTCTCCCTAAGCCATCTGCTCTGATTCTTTGACGCCATTCAGAGTCTCCGTGACCCATATTCGGACCACCCTCTCGTGCAACGAATTCAACGGTCCCTTCAGTCGCTAGCTGATACCGGCGCTCGCGCCCTTATTTTGTGGATTCCTGGCCACGTTGGTGTGCCTGAGAACGAAGCTGCTGATGCTGCGGCCAAGGATGCTGTCCTCCTGCCTCGGACAGCTTCCTTTTGTGTCCCATCAACTGATGTTAGAGGGGTTCTTTGTCAGCGGGTTTCATCATTGTGGCATTAGGCTTGGTCCTCTCTCCATGAAAATAAGCTTAAGGCCATCAAACCAATCCCGACGGCTTGGACGACCTCCTCACGCACTTCCCAGCGAGAGAAGGTCATTTTGGCCAGGTTGCGGATTGGACATTGCCGATTTAGCCACCGCTACCTGTTGTCCGGTGACCCTGCCCCGCAGTGCCCCTGTGGTCCTCCATTGACGGTGTGCCATGTTTTATTGTCCTGTCCCCGTTTTATTCACTCTCGTGTTGTCCTGTGTCTACTGTCTACCTTACAGGAACTTTTAGCTGATGACGCTCGAGCAGCTGCTCGTGTCCTTAGTTTTATTACATCGACGGACTTGTCCAAAGAGATCTAACTCTTTTATTTTGTTTATCTGGGTCTTTGTAAGTACTTTCTGGTGTTGCCCCCTTGTGTTATCTACGCTATTAGTGCACTAACGTTTGTGATTGGGCGCTAATGACATTAGTAGTAAACTCACTAACATTGCGCACATAAGCTGCCTGTGGTACACTAGTATGTATGGGTGTCAGCAGAAAACGAAGTGAACAGTACACAGAAAGTGTTTTTCTATTTTTCAGTTTCTTTATTGGAGCAGACGCAGTTACATAAAATACAGTAAACTTGCATAACAAAAATGGACATGGGGGAAATACTCCTACAGAACACAGTAGCATCGCTGAACTGGATGTTGCAATGAGTGGAGAGTAACGAATTGTAAATGTCAAAAATTATATACAGCAATTCTGTACCTGAGCAAATACAAAGAATAAAAAGTAAAGGGTTTGCCTGTGTGCATTGTATGGTATTGTCATATCATAACAGGTGAAATGCTAGGTGTAAGCCATGATGGCAACACCATAGGGTCTCACAGTTAATGTGCACATGCCGTTCATACACATATGAACATGATGATGATTCAGGAGCCAAAGAAAGACTTGAGTGCATGCATGTGGTAATCTGCGACAATCAGGAGACATGCGGTACATCATTCGCTAGCATACAGTTGTCGCTAAGAATTCCGTGATGTGGAAGTAGCCTACTGATGTCATGAAACTTCTGGGAGTAGTGTGAAAATATCAAAATCTAAATGGTCTGTATGAACAAAAAATCTAATGCTCTGCATCTAGTGCTAGCAAGATTTGGAATGCCAACAATCATTGTTCAGCTGAAAGAGTATGGTACAGCCTCATGAGCACCATATTCTCTGCACCTGTACAAGTACAGAATACTGTTACTGCATCATGTGGCAAGTCCCTTCTTCAAGTTAACACAGCACAATTGACACTCACTATAAAATACTTATCTCAAACATGTTAGTCATATGGTGTCGGCACAGGAAATGCCATCAGGGAGCTCTTTCCATTGCATGCTTCTCCCTGAAGGAACCCCAGAGTTGCAGTAAGGCAGGGCATGGTGGAGAGAGATTCCATTACTTAGGCAATCTTGGCTTGTGGGCAGTCTGCTGCTATCATGTGGCAAAGCAGATGAGTGGTGGGCACACACATCCTGTAGTGTGTCACTACATCTTGCTTCTAGAGATTAAAGTACCTTTTGTTACCAGTCTTGTATGATTATTGGGGAATTTGGTTTTAGTCTTCATTACCGGGCATGTTATATGAAGATATATGTGATATATTTGTGTTCTCCAATATTTTCAATGAAATTGTCTCAGCATTCATTTGGTGACCTGTAAATGTTTAATATGTACAGTGAAGAACTACATAAATTTATTTTCCACCTTGTTACCTCTACAACATTCTCTTGTCTAATGTTTCCAGTGTAAGTATCCATGCATCCATATAGTGATCTGTGTGTTTTCAATATTACATATTTTTTGCATAAATCAAGACTATATATTACGTTGTCTGCTTATCTTGTTATGGGTTGATAAAGAGACCTTTACTATTCCTTCTGCGTAATCAGTAGAATTGTTAATGTGATTTAATCTTATCATCTGTGTCCCTTGTTGCTAAGTAAAGTCTCCTGTCAGTTTTTTCATAATATTCATAATACATGTGTAACTGAGATTTCTAATGGGATGTAATCTACCTACATCAGTCTAATTTCTTAGCACAGCACTTTTAAAGTAGCTTTTACTATGTTACACAATGTATCATTCTTCTCATTAACACTGTGTGTGCTGCTTATAATAGAAATGGATGAGGAAGGAGCCAAAGGAGGGTAAGCTTATCTATATAGAGCCTGTTTGGGTGGAAAGTAATTGTTACACAATTTAACATAACATGGAAAATGCACTTTGAGACTAACTGCCTAAATAGCTACTCCAAAAGTGACAGAGGTTGAATAGGAAATGTTATACACAAAGATGACCACTCTCCTTCAAATCTAAAATGAAGTAGCTCAATAAATGATTTAGAAACAAGCACTATCATGGATGTAGAAAGAGCAAATGAATATTTAAACAATATTTGTAAATGAAAAGAAAACAGTCCACATGAAAACACTTGCAAAGAGAACAACAAATGAAGAGACTTAGAGGCACATTGCTAACAGAAAGTGACAGTAGCAGGTTCCTGGAATTGACAATTGACAAAAGTATGACTTGGTAAAATCATACAGAAAAAACTGCTAAAAAATAAGCCGCAGTGTATTTTTTAGGGGGACCACATATCTACATTTGTTATACTGTATAATAATACGGGGTAAAAAAAAAATGCATTCAGATGTATTGGAAAGCTGTCACCAAGAAGTCCTGTAAAATGAAATTTAAATAATATAAAATTTTAATGTACCCTGTATGTATATGTTTGATACTGTCATGTATCTGAAATTAAACTGTATACCAATGCTAAACAGAGAACTACACAATTACAGTACAAGAGTGAAAGATGACTATTATGTCAACAGCACCCGACAACTACAACTTGCTGATAAAGATACTAGAATTAGAAAGAATTTGCAGCACTAAAGCAATGCTTTGAGAATTGGGCTACATATACTGTGTCAGTGAAAGGTAAACATGAGAATTTTCTTATGTTTCGTCAGTACTCTAGCACTGCAGCAGAAAACTAAATTGGTGGCCTATATCTAGTAAATTAAATTAAAATTAAAGTTTTTGTTTTGTCTATGTTTTCATTAACTGGCATAGCCAGTCTTCTTCCAAACAGCAATCAAAAGATGAATAAATAAATAAATAAACAAACAAATAAATAAATGAGAGTTTCTCCTGTGCTAACTGTTTCAGTTTCACAACATGTATTCTGAATAAATTCACTTTGCACTGCAGTACAGGATCCATTTATCAGCTGGGTTATTGTCACCCTCTTTATCTCTTTATTTATGAGTTGGAAAATGAAAATGCAACTAAGAGGACCAAAGGGCTCATTTGAGGTGACATCAATGGCATCACAAATTCCTCATTATCTGACTTAGTAGGTGATTTAATGTCTACATGTTTCAACCTATTTTTTTCTAGAATTCCCCCCCCCCCCCCCCCCCCCCCCCCCCGCTTTGGGGACACCGATTTAGACTGAGGCATATTTTTCTTTTGTTGTTTGCTGGAAGGTAAGTGGGTAGGAAGGAAGCAAGTTGGTTTAATGTTCCATTGACAGTGAGGTCATTGGAGATGGAGCATAAGCTCTGATTGTTTCAAGGATGTGGAAGGAAATCAGCCATGCCCTTTCAAATGAAGCATCCTGGCACCTACCTGAAGTGATTTAGAGAAATCACAGAATACCTAAATCTGGAAGAATGGATGTGAATTTAAACTGGTTTGGAATCCACAACAGGCTCACTGGTGCATTTGATGTGGTAGAAGCACTTGCTTGAACATTTGCTTGCGTTAGCATCCATAGCCTATGTCTGTGTTGACAGACTTGTTTTGTCTCCATCTACATGTACACGATTACTCTGCAGTTCACACTTAAGTGCCTGGTAGAGGCTACATTGAACCACTTTCACACTGTTACTTTACTGTTCTGTTCTTGAACAGTGCGTAGGAAAAACATACACTTAAATCTTACAGTGCACACACTGATTTCCCTTATTTTATTACCATGTAATTTTTGCCTTTGTAAGTGGGTACCAACAAAATATTTTAGAATTTGGAGGAGAAAATTGGAGATTGAAATTTTGTGAAAAGATTTAGTGAAAAGGTCCCACCACGAAAAGAAATGCCTTTGTTTTAATGATTGCCATCCCAAGTTGTGTATCATATCTGTTACACTCCACCCTCTATTTCCTAATATACAAAACTGCTCATTTTGAACTTTTTTGATACCATAACGAGTCCTTTTCTTGAAAATGACTATGTAATATGTTGTAAATTTTGGGGACTGAAGAAACTAGTAGGTCTTCTGTGTCTCAGCACATGAAATATGATTAGCCACTTTAATCTCCTTGGTTCTTCTCTATTCCTGGAAAACATGGCAGTTTCCTTTCACATATGTTTATCCGAGCTGTTCACAAAGAAGTCAGGGGCCATTTTTGTCCTTAATCATGAGTAGATAACCTGTTGTCACTGTGTCACATAATAATGTGCTTGAATTTCTGGCCATTACAACATCTCATGAACATTAGGATGTGTGAACTTATTTATAAGCCTAATCCATAAATCAGATATTCTTGCACCTCTGATGATTTAATATTATGTGTACTAATGACTTTTCTCTACCTACTTCAGCTCTGTAGTGTTAAGGTGAACTATACATCACTATTCCTTTACAATAATTAAGGCTGTGGTACAGTTTCATTGCATTGCATACTTGCTCAATATTTTTTTTGTTCAGTAGACTTAACTTGCTGTGATGGTATTTCTACCTGTCGTTACACAGTTTCTCAACTGAATCTCACAGAATGTGGCAGCTGGATGTAATTGCAAGGAGTGATGGATGCTTGCTGAAATAATCTATGGGAGAGCTATACAAGGTGAAGTGGGAGGGTTAGTTTTGATTTGTGGCCTTCAGCATAATCATCTTCAGCACAGTGGAAAATGACTGCTTCGCACTTCTGATGGGCGTGTAGAAATTTCAGAATTTTTAAGAGAATTTTGTATCAAGAAAAGACATATATTCCACGTAGCGTATTGAGCAGGTCAGTGGCTAAAAACTGTGACTGCATTAGGTACCGACAGACTTAATATTTGGCGAGCATTGTCAATCAAAAACAATCAGTATTTTTGTAGCTATTACATTTTCGGGAAATGTAACACCATAAACTTGCTAACGTGAGTGAAAGGGGTTGTGAGTGACTGTGTTAAGGCTAGCATGGGCTTGGCAGTGATACTTGTTCACCTAAGTTTCAGAATATATTAACTGAGGAGAAAATTTCCAACTTTTCATTCCATGTGAAAACTTTCTCCCGAAACGTAGATTAGTGACTTTAATTGCAGCCTGGTTCACGTCGAAGTACAGTAAGTTTCTCTCAGCTTCCCTACTGATGATATGCTGAGACAATGTTCACAGGTAGGTGCAGGTTAGTCGTAAAGGGATGGAAAGAACCACACTGCTGCATGTTGTTGTTATGTTGTATATGTGACATAGTTGTAGCTAATAAGTTTTGCAGATCTTCCATCAATTGGGGGGGGGGGGGGGTGTAATCATCCATCTGTCATCTGTGCATAGGAGGAACTCTTTTGGGTCTGGAATTGTTTGCAACTGTTAAAGTTGATGTTTTTCTGCTGATTGATTGGAAATCTTCTGACTGAATATTCCTTTCCCATGCAAGGTTCCCTTCTCACTTTCTGTCCTTGCCTCGGTCTTTACTAGTCACTGTCCTCCACCTGCCATTACCCTTTCAACTGCTCCCATCCTCCAGCCACCATACAAACTTCACACTGAGTCTGTTGCTAATCTGCTCCATCCTACCTCACCCATATCTTCTGTTGCTTAGCTCTTTCTCTTAGTTGGACCATAAATGAAAAACCTGCATATTTTTCTAATCATTTTTCCAAATGGCCATCTTCCCCCTTCCCCCCTCCTTTCCTGTGTTTGCCTGTATATGTGCAAGAAACCAGAAAGAGGAGGAAGGCCACAAGATAAACAGAGACATGACCTTATTTAAGTTGGAAAATCAGAGGAATCCACAACAAGGTATTTACAACTGTAAAATAATCCACCAGAATGTACAGGACCTGAGCACTCAATATGAACAATTAGATGTGTTTGTAAATGAAACTAATAATAATAATAGTAATAAATAATAATAATAATAATAATAATTTTATTGTCGTTCAGCTGATTACAGCAATAGACAAAGTCAAGAGCATAGATTTCTACATAAACTACTATATCGATGTAAATTGGTTTACATAAAATAGGTACACGTTAGAATACAGTATTTTCATCTTCAAAGAATTCATCAATGGTGTAAAATGGATTGTTCACTAGTAGCCTGTATAATTTAGCTTTAAAGATATTTACAGGCAGTTCTTTAAAGTCAGCACTTAGTCTATTAAACATCGTTAGTCCAAGAACTAGGTAAGAGTTATGCGATTTTGATAATCTATGATATGGTACGTCTACAGATGTTCTGTTTCTAGTAATATGGCTATGAATATCACTTCTCAACACAAAATTAGACACATTGTTTATAATGTACATTAAAACATTGTAGATGAATAAGTTTACTACTGTAAGACACTGCAATTTAATAAACAGAGGTTTACAATATTCTGTTTTATCAGAATCCGTTATTATTCTTATTACTTTCTTCTGTAAAAGTAAAATGTCATTTACATGACAGCTACTACCCCACAGTAAAATTCCATAAAAGATGATGCTTTGGAAGAAGGCAAAATATGCTGATCTCACATAGTCATTGGGAACATGTCTTATTAAATTTCTAATTAGATAAATAACTCTTGAAAGCCTAGCCAATATATTTTTAATGTGTGGTTCCCACGTCAATTTATTGTCAATAGTAACACCTAAAAATTTAACAGTTTCTAATTCCTGAGGCTAAAGTAAAGTGTCTGGGTTTTGTTTTCATTTAGCAAGAAGCCATTAGCTTTGAACCATAATGAGGACTGAGCAAGGGTATTTTTGGTCAGTGTTTTCAGTGTACCTAGATCAGAGCTTTTATGTAGAAAAGTTGTGTCATCAGCATACAATATTGTATGAGAATTTATGAATAAGGGCAGGTCATTAATCATTAGTATAAACAGTAAAGGACCAAGCACCGACCCTTGAGGCACTCCGTACCTAACATTAACCAAATTTGATTTCTCCCTACCAATGCACACAACTTGTTGACGGTTCTCTAGAAAAGACCTGAACATATTTATACTGTTGTCATCAAAACCATAGTAAACTATGGTTTCTTCAGCACAGTGTCATGCTCTACACAGCCAAAGGCTCTGCTCAGGTTACAAAATGTAGCCTGGGCATAGTCCCTAGCCTTGAACACATCTAAGACTAATTTTACGAGGGATTCCATTGCATCTGTTGTGGATTTACCTTTCCTAAATCCAAACTGTTTATCACTAATTGTATTTAGTTTACCCAAGTAGGCACTAACTTGCTCATACATAATCGTTTCTAAAATTTTTGAAAAAACTGGGGTTATGGATATAGGTCTGTAACTAACGGGACAGTTCTTTTCCCCTTTTTTGTATATGGGCACAACTCTAGAAATTTTTAGTATGTCGGGGAACTTACTTTCAACTAGGCATCTGTTAACACAAAAGGTTAAAAGATAAATCACACAATCAATAACATCTTTCAACAAATTACATGACATATCATAGTAATCAACGCTAACTGAAGGTTTGAAATTTTTCACTATTTTTAGAATATTATTTGGGCTCACTTCTGTGAAAGTGAAGGTGCTTGGGGGAAGCTTTTCAAAGCAGCTGTCCATAATACTAAGTGCATTTTCAGGTGGTTTAATTATTGAACTACTAATTTCTTCAATGGACTGAATCCAATATTTATTAAATTCTTCTGGGGTAATGGCAATTTCCTCTTTGTGTTTAGTGTGTGCAATGGAGTTTATTACACTCCAGGCCTTCTTGCATTTATTGTTAGATTTTTCAATGTTTACTATGTTATGCAGTTTCTTTCCTTCATTTATTGCCTTCCTATACTTGCATTTAGCTTTAGCATACAGGTCTTTATACAGTTCTGATTTACTGGTTTTGTACAGACTAGAATACAGCATAACAGTATTTTTCAGTTGCCGTAACTGTGGAGTATACCATTCCTTTGTTTTCCTTTTCTTGTAATTACTACTAATATTCACTGTACATTTTTTCAGAGGGATGTTATTTTCAAATACATTTAAAAAGACAGAGAAAAACTTTGTGAATACAATATCAGCTGAACAGTGTTGAAGCCTAATAAAACGTGTCCCAACTGAAATTAGCGAGGGCATGTCTAAACCTATCCATCCTCTCTCTGCTCACTGGTCTAGTAATCACAGTTTTAGATTCTGGTTTGGTGCATTATGAAGTTACATTATTAAGACTAAGATATACTGCATCATGGTCTGAGAAAGGGAAACTAATTACATCAGTAGACATACAAGTTCTCTTAATATTTGTAAATATATTGTCTAGACAGGATGAGCCTCTGGTAGGTTTGCAGTTAACATAGTACAGGTTAAATTGTCGAAGCACATTTTTGAGCTCTGTCACAGTTTTTCTGTCCTGCAGGACATCAAAACTTGAATTGATATCCCCTCCAATGACAACATTGCATTTTTTCCATTTCGGTATACATATGTACATTAAGAGTTCCTCAAGTTTCTCCAGAAAGATATGGGGGTCACCACTAGGTGGCCTGTACACTACTACTACCATTAGCTTAAGGCTCTCAATTACTAGACCTGACATTTCATCACAAATGGTATTGAGATCTATCCTGACTATGCCTAACATGCTTGCTATTAGTGAGTACTGGTTATCTGATGACGAATTATAACTTTTTAAACCTGTAAACATAGTAAACATAGTTGTAGCTAATAATTAGGATGTCTGAATTCAACTACAAGGCTAATAAACTCAGATTTCATATATTTTGTCAAACCTGGTGAGTCAAATGTATTTTCCACATGCCTGCCCAAGCCAGCCTTGTTTCTGTATTTGATGATGTCACCATCAACTAAATGTTAAGATTTTATCTCTGTTCCTTACATGCCCAGCCACTGCTCAGTGTATCCTTTAGTTGGTTTATATTCCATTCTGGATTTTCAATTATTTTATTGTTTTCAGCTACACTACCATGAAAAATTTCACTCATTCATTCAATAATACACCATGTTCCATAAATTGGTTACAGGTAGTGAAGAAGCTTCTTCAGAGATGTGGTATGAGTCAAGTTATACTTTAACTAAGCAGTCATGTATCTTTAAAACACCATCTTCTTTGTGTTGACTGGATAAATTAAAAACTGTTTAATATGAACCTTATGAACCTTATGAATATAATTTACATAAAATATTTTCATAAATTATGGTAGACATGTTTAATAAGATACTCCTTTACTTCAGTTTAAAATAGATTGGGATTTGCAGTTGCCTGCTTTATGTTTGCTGGAAAACAGCTAAAGAATTTTTTACCCTATTCTGAACCACAGACAGGGACAATATTCTCTATAGAGATTATTTTTCCTCCTAATTCTGTGGTTGTAAATTTCACAGCATCCTTAGCTACCTCCTTATTAACAACAATTATTATTAACAAATAAATGTATTAGTTCAGATGTGCAGGAATCCCAGGTTCCCTGCAGGGTTTCTGCAAGACGTTTGGTTATCACTTATCAGTTTTAAATTATATTATTACTGGACTCTTCCATAGAATAAATACTTGTTTCCCCTAAGCTGTATTTCCCCTGAAGATTATGCTATGGACAATTATTTTAGTAGCAATATCCTATACCAGCTGCCAGTCAACACAGCTAGAGAGATTTCTAAGTGCAAAATTGACAAAACTGAGCTTTTTGGCTTACTTATAATTTGCTGACAGCACTTCAGTTTGTTATCCATCTGAATGCCTAGGACTTTCACGCTGTTTCATTCAGTGTAAGTACATTGACCATCACATACGGTATGTGTAAGCCATTTTCATTTGTTTGAAACTTCATAATATGATTTTTGTAATGTTAAGAGTTCAGATGTTTGCTGTGAACCATTTTTGAACCTGTTTTGCTATTATCCTGGCTTTATTTGTTATGATGTGTATCAACCATTCACTAGATTTCTTGTATCATTAGCAAAACCATAGTTTTTGAAGAATTCTGTGGTATCTTTGGTGAATCTTTTCTGTAGCCCAAGAACAAGATTAGGCCAAGTACCTAACATTGCATATTTAAAATTTCCTCATTCTGAATTTTGTTTTTTTCCCCTGGCATCATTGAGTGATAATTTAAACCTTAAGATCCTCTTCATTTTTTCCATATAGATGTCAAGAGCCTCATGCATTCTCCTAAACAGCATTAAGTTACAATATTAGTAGTATTGTTGTGGTTAGGTTGAAGTTAAACTTCCCATTGCATCCCAATAGTAAGATTAAACTTCAAGTTGGGTCCTGAGTTATGGTCTGGTTGTTCGTTGGTAGAGGACTATATGAAAAACCCAAATGTCAGAAAATGAATGTGATCTATCTGGAAAAATCATTTTTTGTTAACTAGTTTTGATTCTGGTTTTATTTCAATTTGACTCAAGTAGGAATTAATTTTATTTACACAGAATATAATTACTATGAAGCTACTGAATGCCAGTGTCTGTGACCTTTCAGTCATATTTCTAGAACATACATAATGAACTTTTTTGTGAAACTCATAAATCTGCAGTATGCTGTGAACCAGCAATGAGTCTTTTCAGATATATGATCCCTGTAATATGATGAGGATCAAACTGAAAAAGATGTTTGTATGTTTCTGTTATTATTGTCTGGCAAATGACTTTATGCCTTTTTAAGGTTATTTTTGCATTTTAAGAGCAAAAATATGGACTCCTTGGTTTTTCACTTTTTAAATTTGATTTTATTCCTGTAAGGGAATATTTTAATATTAAGTGCTGGTTTCATGTATGGCCTCTGCCATAGTGCTATGGGGAGGGGAGGGGGGGGGGGGAGGGTAGATTGTTGTAGGGAGTCATGTGAGCGTATTTGAGTATCTCAACCTCAGTAGATGGTCCAAAATATTGGATATTACAGTGTATCAATAAGTACTCCTTGAATCATGTGATGATTTTAAAGATGCTAAGGAAGGGCAACTATTAAATAAGTACTACATTTCATTATTTTGGGAGATATGCCTCTCTTTTTTGAAAAGTCTTACTTCTAGTAGTATATCTGGTATTTAAATGACTGCTGCATAGAAATCCAGTAATTAAAATAAATGATATTTTCATTTGCAAATGAGCAGTTTCTTGACACATGGGAATCAATTTACATTAAAACAAGATCTTTGCAATACATGATGACCACTTAAGCACAAAGCATTTAACAGGTTTCAACAAACTGTAAACATTGAGCAGAAAAAAATGCCATCCACACAGTACCATAAATTTGTGATATAATATGTTCCTTGCGTCAGTTGTGGGGAAATTCTCTAGTAAGTTGGTCAAGGATTGTGTTTGGTCAAAACTTTTTATTACCATGAGAAAGGTCTGTTACTTCTCTCAGAAATAATAATGAGGCTCTGTTTACTTGACCTCCTTAGTGATTAAGCAGTTATGCCACAGTCTACTGGTTGAGAAAGTAGTGATGGGACAGACTGAATCAAATTAGGGGATACAGTTTACAGCACTTGCCAATTGCTAAGCAAAAACTGACAGTTGCAAAGGAATAACTGCCAACTGCTACACGACAACTGACGATTTGTATGGAATACCTGATCAATGATAGTAAAAGGAAATGTAGAGGAAGGGATGTGTTAACTCCAGTGAATCCTGTGCACGAACACTCTGTATGTATTTAACAGTTCATGCAGTACAATATTTGATGAAGACTGAAGGTTGTTGTGGACTGATTACGTGATTCTACAGGCAGTGTGGCAACATGGTTGCAAGATGTCATTTGAACGCTTATGATTGGGGATGACCAGCTGGTTGACTTTAAGCCAGTCCAAGTTTCACTACTGTGGCCACAGCAATGGGTGTGTCCAAAAATGTCATATCATGATTAAAAAAGGCTGCTGAAGTGTGGAAATGTTAAGCAAAAGCATACCAGTGGTTGTAGATGCACCACTACAAAACAAGAGGGTCAATATGTAGCACTAGTGGCAAAAAAGAGCAGACGTCTCACTCCCAGACATATCACTGCAGACCTTGCATCCAATATGGGTACTAGTGAGTGTCTGTGCCAGAACCATTTCATGGTGCTTAAATCAGGCTGGTTTATATGCTCGGAAGCCTGTTACATGCATTCCATTTCAACCAAACCATTGTTAAGAAAGAATTCATTGGTGTAGGGAGCATGTTAGTTGGAATCAGCAACAGTGGTTCAAAGTGATGTCCTTCAATGAATCCTGCTGTACTGTGGGAATTCATTTTGGTCACCGTTTAGTTTGCAGAGAGAGGGGAACATGTTACAACCATAGAATGTTCATGAATGTACTGCCTAGGCATTATGGTATGGGCAGGCATTACACACAATGGCCATACACCACTGCATGTCTTTGTGCAAGGAAACATTACAGCAAAGTGATACTGAAGGGAGATCAGAATGGTATGGGATACCAACAAAGGTGTTAAAAACAGTGTCTAAAATAATTGCACAGCCACTAACTACAATAGTTAACCAGTACCTTCAAAAAGGTTATTTTCCTGGCACACTGAAGTACATAGTAGTTAAGCCACTATTAAAAAAGGCACAAAAGAACATATTCTTCCACCACTATCAAAAATATTTTAAAAGGTAGTGACCATAAAAAAATCAAAATTTCATTAAAAAATTTGCAATAATCTCAAAAAATCAGTATGGGTTTCAATAAAGCAGAACCACAGTATCTGCTATAAATAATTTTGTTGATAAAATTAGCTCATCTCTAGACAACTCGCTGCATGCCACAGGAATTTTTTGTGGCCTTTCAAAGGCCTTTGATAGTGTTAATCACTCTTTGCTACTCTGTAAACTGGAGAAGTATGGAATTAGGGGCACAGTATTAGAATGGTTTAAGTCCTGTCTAACCAACTGAAGAGAGAGAGTCATTATAACCTCAGAGAGAGGCACTTATACATCAAAATGGAAAACCATTTCACATGGAGTATCCCAATGTTTCTGTTTTACATAAATGATCTGGCACTTAATATTGAGTGTTACTCAGTTTTATTTGTAGATGACATCTGTAATCATTGAAAGTAACAATACTGATCAAATTTCACAAACTGTATTAAATACTTTAGAAAAATTAGATTCCTGGTTTGATTTAAACAGGTTAAAATTAAACATGGAAAAGACTCAGTTAATGCAGTTTAAAACAAAACAAGCAAAATTAAATGATTTTCAGGTGAGTCACAGAAACCAGGATTTGCAGGAAATTTGTGAAATTCTTAGGAATGCAACTAGATAAAGATCTATTATGGGGATCACATATACAGTACCTTGCAAATAAATTAAATAGCCTAGCATTTGCAATGAGGATATTGTACAATGCTACCAGTATGGGCATAATAAAAGTACTATCTCACAGCTGCTTTGAGTCAGTAATAAGATATGGGTTTGTATTTTGGGGTAACTCAAATCATATATGTCAAACACTAAAACTTTAGAAAACCTCATTAAAAATATGCACAATGTAGGGCGAAGAAAATCATGTCGCCCACTCCTAAAAATTCTAAGTACCTTATGTTAAGTGTTCCCTCACTATAAATATATGAGCTGATTATCTCTGTACATAGTAACCCTGAGTTATTTGTACCAAATCATTTTCAACATGATTATATCACCAGAAATCAAAATAATTTTATATGGCCCACCCACTATTTAAAACTTTATGCTCATACTCCACATTATATAGGTATGAAAATTTATAACAAAGTGCAAGGAAGAGAACTGCTCAGCATAAATTTAGAAACACTGAAAAAATCCTTATATGAGAAACTAGTGCAACAATGTTACTATCCAGTGAAAGAATTCATAAATAACAATCTGAAAATTTGAGCAGGGGAGAGCAAATACTTATGACTGTTAATCTTAAAAAATTTGCTACTCTTGGAGAAAAATTATTAATTGCTGAATTAAGTAAGTAAGGAAAATTGTAAACCAGTTTTTGTGTTTTGATGAGTCTCCTGTACTGTAAGTCAATGGCTTGAAATTGTATGTTATGAGACAAACTTCTACTTCTACTAAAGAATCCAACTCTAAAGTCGTGTCATAGTCCTCCCTTACATGTGCCACTATCTCTACAATTGTTTGAACTGAATCGTACCCAGGCAAAAATCTACACCCATTGTTCACAACAGTGTGACATTTTTATCTCCCACTCCACCTAATCTGTATCATGATGGGTGTCATTGCTTATGTTAGACAAGATCCCCACTGGCAACTGACACATGTGTCCCTGTGTCCAACAATATCCTGCAATATCTCTTTCCTACTATACCTCTGACTACACAATCCACCTCTGCAAGTGACTTTTTAGCATATAACATAACAGAATGACTGGGTTCCCTTTGGCATTTAATGTCTGGTTCTTTCCTGGTCCCTTACCTCTGAAACTGTGGCCTCTGCTTCTACCATTATTGTTCTGAGACTGGCAACATTTCCTCCTTGCATGCCCCATTTGTCCACATCTATAACACCCTATAGGGGTTGAAAACACTATCTGTCTAATCTACACTCCAACTGACATGTAAATATCTTCATGTTGTGAGGCTAATCCAACAGCTGCACACATTTCAGTCGAATCCCCTGTCCTCACTCTTAACATCTTCAAAGGTAAGCCTCTCAAAAATGCATTAAGTGCCCTCTGCTCAGCCTCTCATAAAATCATCTTACTTGTCATAGCATTCTGTCTCACTTACTAGTTACACTATTCTGTTTCATATAAATCTGCATTAACCCTTTTTTAAATTCCTCAAACTTTCTAGCGCCCTTGAGAGCATCTGTATAGATTTATGAGTTTTTTCTTCTCTTGTTAACCTGAACTTTGCTACTCTTAAAAGCTCCATGTCAGACCATCCTTACATCTCTGCAAAGATTTTAAGATCTTCTAGAAATGCTTACACATTCTCAGTTCGTTTACCATAAAAAGTAGTAATTAAACTTATGGCTGATAAATCTATACCTCACTGTAGCGACTGCAACTCCACTACACCACATAATTTCTTACTAACTACTGTCACCTGTACTGACCTCCCTGATAATATGTCAATTGCTACTGGTTCTGACACACCTTGTTTCTCTGACTCTGCAGAAGCCTTGTGCTTCCCGATACTGAATCTCAAACACTAGTAATCACAAGACACATAAAATAAAACATATTAACCTAGTTCTTACGTCCAGCCATGAACTATTTCGATTCTCAGCACCGCCCAGCAATATGCCCGTAGCGTTTACATGTGAAACATCCCATTGGCACTGATTTTGTACCTGGTGCTGAATGATCTAAGTTACACTGTGTGCATCTAGCAGATGCTAACCAATCGTGACTCTCATGGCCTCTGAAGTACGACAAATTTTCTGACTCTTTATTTGTAAAACAAAGTCATGTTACAAAAGGGATGGCAGTTAAATACCTTTTCCATGGCTAAAACACTCAACAACAAAAATTTTTTGACTTGCCTTACTGTAGGCTGTAGGTTCAGACATTGCTCTAACAAGGTGTCATCGGTATCTGGACGTCAGTGAAATAGGACGGGAGTCAGTCAGCTAGTTTTGTGCTTTTCAGATTGCTTCATTACCACTCTCCGCTGTGATTCAATACAAGCAGAGGCACTGTGGTTGAGGCATCCAGTTGGCTACTGCGTTTGTGCGTGTGACGCCCTGCAGTGCTGATAGAGTGCAGTGTGGTAGAGTGGTGGAGCAATGCCACCACTTCTGTCAGTGAAGTTCTCCCGATTGGGCATCTAAGAGTGACGGCCGAGGTAAGCTTGATGTCTCCAGCCTTGCAGGGGCAAGACCCACTGTGGCTGGCATGCTGTGTCCCTGGCCTCGGCTGGCTTAAAAATGGTTCAAATGGCTCTGAGCACTATGGGACTCAACTGCTGAGGTCATTAGTCCCCTAGAACTTAGAACTAGTTAAACCTAACTAAGCTAAGGACAACACAAACATCCATGCCCGAGGCAGGATTCGAACCTGCGACCGTAGCGGTCTTGCGGTTCCAGACTGCAGCGCCTTTAACCGCACGGCCACTTCGGCCGGCCTCGGCTGGCCCTGCGGCAGTGACAGCTCTGTGTCTCATGTCTCTGGGACAGGCTGCCCAGATGTGAGGTCGAACTGCGGACTCTGTACAACATTCCAGATGGTGTCCCAAGAGTCTTTGCCCCATGATGGCAGTGCTGCAATATTAACACAAGATCATTTCAGTACGACAGTTGCCAGGTATTTATACACTCATGGGCGGTGCTTGTTTGAGCTTTTTCTATGTCCTACGGCACTTCTACTAAACACCTCCACTGTTGATGGTGTTGAAAGGCTTCTCCCTTCTTTCAGTTAGGTGCTGCTGGGTCAACTATTTCCACGTCTCACCTGGACAGCTTGCCTTGCAACGTGCGATGGTTATGTCATGTTTAGTTTGTCATAACATCCACACTCACCTGCGGATGGCTCTGTTGTAATCTACTTCATACTTCGTAGCCAGTTTCTAACTGAATATGGTCAGTGTGTTACACTGGAAAAGCACACACAAATTACAAAATATACCTTTAACTTATTTGGACTGAACCAACCTTGGATATAACGAAAGCCAATCGAATCGAAATGTTCTCTTTATGCCATCTGTATCACTCTTTAAATCATAATTTTTGTCAGGCTGCCTTGGGCCTAACAAAATATTATGCTCTAGGAATCACCTATCTCCTTTTACTGCAAGATAATTTTCGTCACCAGAAATACTGACCAAAAGACTGCAATCTTTTCGTCAAAGCATTTGAAGCCACCAGAGGTATTAGCTTGATATATACTCTTAAGACAAAAATGACACACCATGAAGGAATTATCAGAATGGGACGGAAATCGGAAGATGTGATGCACATATACAGACAGACAACTGTATACAATTTCAGAAAACTGCATGATTTATTCAAGAGAAATAGCTACGTAAATTGAACAAATAAATAATGCGTTGGTCCATCTCTCTCCCTTATGTAAGCAGCTGTTCGCCTTGGCACTGATTGATGAATTTGTTGGATGTCCTGAGGGACATCATTCCAGATTCTGTGAAGGTGCGTTAGATTGTCAAAATTCTGAGCCGGTTGGAAGACAATAATTATAATGCACCAAACGTTCTCAAATGGGTCCGAGATCTGGAAACCTTGTTGGCCATGGTAGGGTTTGACAAACACGAAGACAAGCAGTAGAAACTCTTGGCGTGTGCTGAAATGTAAGCCTAGGATGACTTGCCATGAAGGGCTGACCTCCGTGCTGTAAGGTTAGCGCAGGTGACAACCAAAGAGTCCTGCTATGAAATGAAATGCCATCCGAGATCATCACTCCATAATGTCTGATCGTATGGCGAGCGATAGTTAGGTTAGTATACAACCATGTCTGGGGCATCTTCAGACGTGTCTTTGCTGGTCATTGGGGCTCTATGCATATGTTTCTCCAGCCATTTGCTTGAAAGTTATTTTGTGTGTTTGTGTGTGTGTCAGGTTAGTATACCACCATGTCTGGGGTATCTTCAGACGTGTCTTTGCTGGTCATTTGGGCTCTATGCGTATGTTTCTCCAGCCATTTGCTTGAGAGTCATTTTGTGTGTTTGTGTGTGTGTGAGTGAGAGAGATGTACTTGAGCGCAATGTACTTGAGAGATGCAATACCACTAAAACATATGAAATTGTGTGTAACATATCAAGCTGTTATGATCATGAAAACCTTTCACGGTTAGAGATGGGTCACACAGGAGAAGCAAACAGAAGAGTAAGATTTCTTGGAAACATTAACAAGCCATTGTATCACTAGCACCAGTACCGATCAAAAATGTATGTGCGGAACTCTCAATTTCATAGTTATGGTTTTGGATGTGCAGGAGAAATGTGAACATCTTAACGCGATAATTCAACTGTAGTACTGCCACATGTTAGAACTAAATGTACCAATTTCCACCTGTTCTGCTGGCAGTGTTGCTCTCCAAGAAATACATTTCACTGACTTCCATTCTCGAACATGTCTAAGCTATCGTGCACTCTGGCTGAATGACAAATAATCTGGGTGCATCTTAGCTTGATAATTTGGTGGATATTTTCAACGCAAAATTCAGTGTTGCCGGTATGAAGTTTATTTTAAAAGCGTATGACTACACCAGGAGAGGAGCTTTACACTTCTTTCGGTACAAATTTAATTGATTTCTGTAGAATATTCGCTGTTCCAACGCAGTAGTGATGTGAAACTTCGATAGTTTGTATTATCAGTTTCCGCCAATCGGTTACGATCACGAATGTATCCCACAAATGGAACCCAGCTAACAACAGCGTACCAGTGGCTTGTGGCCGGAGTCGGTGACAGCTCACGCGCGTGAGTTGGCAGTGTGCCCCTGCAGTGGTGGCAGCACATGAATCTTACGCAGACTATTTGGCCAGCTAGAACTTTCTTGCGTGATTCCCATTAAATGGTTGTTGCTGGGGGCTACTCATTGCACGTTACGCCCAGTAGATGATGAATTTTGCTTTTGATGAGAGCTCAGTTTTTCATTTTGATATGTGTGCAAGTAGAGTATTGACCACTACTCTCGTAGAAAATATCATACTTTCCCGTCCTATAAATTTTGACACGTTCTTGATGGCTAAGATCTGACTTGTAAATAAACATAACAGTTTTCATTCACAAGTGTTGCTGCTACATGGTTTCTGTATATAAGAACGATTTGTTTATAGCAGTACAGGGGTGATTGGCTATGTTAATTAGTGGTAAAAAAGCCACCATCTATTTAACACATCAAATTTTTTGTGATGAATTTTTCAGGCGTTAGCACATAAGTATCCACCTCCAGAAGGACGAATGTGTGTCTCTCGATTTTTTAATTTGCATGCTGAACGTATGAGCGGGTTATACATCTTTTCAGTTTATGTGAATTTTGAATCCCTGTCATGGGGATTAAGGTACGAGTGTACCTACTGCATTTTTCATGTTACCCTTCATTTTAACTTGGGTCACACAGGTTCTGACTGCTGGGGCGTCACAAAAGCATACTAGCGTTGGGAATCGGAACTTCTATACTGCATTTCGTGTTATATTTTTGAATGTGGTGTCTCTCCGGTCAGAGTTGTCACCAGTGGACGGTGGCGTCTCTCCAGGTGAGTAAGACTCAAGAGCTCCCAGCCCTGCACGGGTCACCGTGAATGTGGCCAGCTGTCATTCGTTGACGGTGGCGCGGCTTCTGTCTGATGGTGTAGTGTAGTGGACTGTGTGTGAGGCAGTAGCAGCAGTCTGAGTGGTATGAACCATAAGCCAAGCCAGCTCATAACTTAATTGTTTAAACTATGATGTGAAATGAGTTGGGGATAACTGTTTAAACTTTGGACAGCTGAACTTTAACTCGCGGCAGGCGTCGGGTAACGTCAGAGGAGAATCTGGTGCCCGTCTTGAATTCTATACTTAGAACAAGTGATTTGACAACCGCAACTGAAGCTTCCAACCCGTCTGAATGAATAATAGCTTGACGGAACATTATGTAGATCAGCAGACTGGCAAGCTTTATCTAACAGGCAGGCCTTGACCTCTAGGGGAAAGAAATATCCTTTGTCTAAGGGGGTAATCTGACGTCTTAGAGCCAGTGCCAATATTCCAGATAAGCCATCTTGAATTCCAGCATGACAACGCACTTTCTTGGATTTTTGAATTTTCCACCATTTTCTTCTTAGACAACAGCCCTGCTTCCACACTGATGACGAAGGAGTATGGTGAAAACCCACGAGCACAGCTGGGCTATTTTTTTAAAGTTTCCACTAATTTATGAATTTCTCCCATTTTCTGAATTTCGCTCCAATATTAAAATTTCCCACCATTTTATTCGGAGAGGAAGGAGGGGCCGGGGAAATCCGGTGACTTATCGATGACGTAATCAGTGACCTATACTGCATCAGAACACCCTCTCTCTACCTTCTCAAATGTCTGAACAGTATTAATATAGGACTAATATTACCATTCATACAAGCTGCAGATCGTCCAACGGTCACCTAATGCAACGATAATTGTATGAACCAATGCTTGAAAAGATAAACGACGACGATTAGTTTGTCAAAAACTCGTGGACGTTGGACGAAAGTAATTTACAAAATGGTTCAAGTGGCTCTTGGCTCTATGGGACTTAACATCTGCGGTCATCAGTCCCCTAGACTTAGAACTACTTAAACCTAAGGACGTCACACACATCCATGCCCGAGGCAGGATTCGAACTTGCGACCGTAGCAGCAGCGCGGTTCCAGACTGAAGCGCCTAGAACCGCCCTGCCACAGCGGCCGGCAAAAGTAATTTACATATTAATGGACTTGCTTATAAACAAAATTTTCATTATAAGGCACGAGAAAATCCTACTCAGCTACACCAACGATCACTGCATAGCAATAAAGTCATCATGTGGTGTGCTGTGTCACCATATGACTTAATAGCCCTTTTTTTTTGGGAACGAAGATGGTCTAGCGACTAAAGTCACATCCTATCGGTAAGTTACCGTGCTCGAAACCCCTGCT
This sequence comes from Schistocerca piceifrons, assembly GCF_021461385.2. Lineage (NCBI taxonomy): Eukaryota > Metazoa > Arthropoda > Insecta > Orthoptera > Acrididae > Schistocerca > Schistocerca piceifrons. Next base: position 413,286,468 of record NC_060140.1, read on the forward strand.
GCTCAAAAACTACAGATGATTCTACGAATTGTTAACGAACTCTGGTTTCAGCAAGAGGAATCAGCATCACACACAGCACGAATATCGACGACTGGCGTACGCCAATTGTTTGGCAATCGTATAATTTCAAGGAAAGATGACATTCCGTGGCCTCCCAGATCCCCTGATCTGTTAGCGTGTTGTTCTTCTTGCAGCGGCACCTTATCCTTGTAAGTGAGAAAATGGTTTATCCAGCATAACAATGAAATATTAGCCAGTATATACTCTTTCGAAATAGTAATCAATTAAAACTACTCAATTTATTTTGTATTTGTGTGTCTGCCGTGAGTTATGGGGTGTTAAAAATTCCCTTCAACGAGTCAGGAGTACAAAATCTGTGCTGAAATAGTTTGAAAAATCTGCAGGAAGTTAGTTAGCTATGTGATCTTCCGTTAGTAAGCATGTAGCCTCAGAAGGAAGACATTTTCCAAAAGACTGTGGTTCACACCAAAGACGATAAATATGAATGCATATTTGCAGCAACTTCGGTAGTGGAATAAGTTTCACGACTTCCATGAAATGCTTCTTCAAGCACAGGCAAACAGTGTCTCCTTCCTGCTACTGCTCTACTAGATGGTGCTCTGGTCCACTTGACACTGTGTTACCCAGACTACCATCAGGCACTAAAGCAGTGTTTAAAGCTGTAGAAACCGTAGCTGCCTTATCTACGTCAGAAACTCCTCCACATTCTGAATCGACTGGGTGCTGTTCTAAAACCTCTGCCGAGCAGTTTAATATCTGATCAGCCAGAATTTCTTCTGCCATGGCACTATGCCATCTCCATGAACTCATTCTTGTAGATCTAAAAGAAATATTTACGAATATCAGTACGATCTCTCTAACTATAAAAACCAAGCAAAAATGAACAAATTATATGCCCATTTCCAGAATGAGATTTTCACTCTGAATCGGAGTGTGCGCTGATATGAAACTTCCTGGCAGAGTTCGAGTCTCGGTCCAGCACACAGTTTTAATCTGCCAGGAAGTTTAATATGCCCATTGCCTTCAAGTGTGCGCTAAACTGTTTTCGTCGTGTTGTACATTTTTAGTAGTCTTCCTACATGTGCTCTGTAAGCGAAATAATTTATATTACCTCAGTGGCTAACATTTTCGAGATAATAAGTGTTACAATATTATCTGCAATGTTCATTCTTCATTACAAGAATTTCACAGCGCATAATCAGTGAAGTCCTACGCAAATAGGAACTGAATTCACGACAATTTATTTTTTTCCCTTTACGGTGTGGAAGAGAACTAGCAAAATATGCTTACAAACGGCTCCATTATTGATTTTATACTTCATAATGTAGAAAATGTTACTGTGAATTGAAGTTACCGTTGTTTATGTCAGAAGATAACAGTAAATCCGTAGGTGACAAATGCTAAATGAACACGTATACAATAATACCAATAAAACTAATTGTTTCTAGTAAATGAAGTAATAAGCAGCGTTCAAGACCAGTAGTATATACAGAGTGGTCATTGATCATGACCGGGCCAAATATCTCACGAAATAGGCGTCAAAGAAAAAAACTACAAAGACGAAACTTGTCTAACTTGAAGGGGGAAACCAGATGGCGCTATGGTTGGCCCGCTAGATGGCGCTGCCATAGGTCAAACGGATATCAACTGCGTTTTTTTAAATAGAAACTCTCATTTTTTATTACATATTCGTGTAGTACGTAAAGAAATACGAATGTTTATTTGGACCATTTTTTTCGCTTTGTGATAGATGGCGCTGTAATAGTCACAAACATATGGCTCACAATTTTAGACGAACAATTGGTAACAGGTAGGTTTTTTAAATTAAAATACAGAACGTAGGCACGTTTGAACATTTTATTTCGGTTATTCCAATGTGATACATGTACCTCTGTGAACTTATTATTTCTGAGAACGCATGCTGTTACAGCGTGATTACCTGTAAATACCACATTAATGCAATAAATGCTCAAAATAATGTCCGTCAACCTCAATGCATTTGGCAATACGTGTAACGACATTCCTCTCAACAGCAGGTAGTTCGCCTTCTGTAATGTTCGCACATGTATTGACAATGGGCTGACGCATGTAGTCAGGCGTTGTCGGTGGAACACAATAGCAAATATCCCTCAACTTTCCCCACAGAAAAAAATCCAGGGACGTCAGATCCGGTGAACGTGCAGGCCATGGTATGGTGCTTTGACGACCCATCCACCTGTCATGAAATATGCTATTCAATACCGCTTCAACCGCACGCGAGCTATGTGCCGGACATCCATCACGTTGAAGTACATCGCCATTCTGTCATGTCTTGTAGTAACATCGGTAGAACATTACTAGGAAATCAGCATACATTGCACCATTTAGTTTGCCATCGACAAAATGGGGGCCAATTATCCTTCCTCCCATAATGCCGCACCATACATTAACCCGCCAAGGTCGCTGATGTTCCACTTGTCGCAGCCATCGTGGATTTTCCGTTGCCCAATATTGCATATTATGCCGGTTTACGTTACCGCTGTTGGTGAATGACGCTTCGTCGCTAAATAGAACGCGTGCAAAAAACATATCATCGTCCCGTGATTTCTCTTGTGCCCAGTGACAGAACTGTACACGACGTTCAAAGTCGTCGCCATGTTCCTGGTGCATAGAAATATGGAACGGGTGCAGTCGATGTTAATTTAGCATTCTCAACACCGACGTTTTTGAGATTCCCAGTTCTCGCGCAATTTATCTGCTACTGATGTGGGGATTAGCCATGACAGCAGCTAAAACTCCTACTTGGGAATCATTATTTGTTGCAGGTCGTGGTTGACGTTTCAGATGTGGCTGAACACTTTCTGTTTCCTTAAATAACGTAACTATCCGGAGAACGGTCAGGACACTTGGATGATGTCGTCCAGGATACCGAGCAGCATACATAGCACACGCCCGTTGGGCATTTTGATCACAATAGCCATACATCAACACGATATCGACTTTTTCCGCAGTTCGTAAAGGGTCCATTTTAACACGGTAATGTATCACGAAGCAAATACCGTCCGCACTGGCGGAATGTTACGTGATACCACGTACTTATACGTTTGTGACATTACAGCGCCATCTATCACAAAGCGAAAAAAGTGGTCCAACTAAAACATTCATATATCTTTACGTACTACATGAATATGTAATAAAAATGGGGATTCCTATTTTTAAAAAACGCAGTTGATATCCGTTTGACCTATGGCAGCGTCGTCGAGCGGGCCAACCATAGCGCCATCTGGTTTCCCCCTTCAAGCTAGACAAGTTTCGTTATTTGTAGTTTTTTTGTTTGACACCTATTTCGTTAGATATTTGGACCGGTCACTATCAATGGACCACCTTGTACACAGAGCTACAGAGATCCGCTACTAATGATGGACCAAGTGGCATGAGGCGACGGCAAATATTTGTATAATTATGGCCCTTCCATAGTACCGGCACCGTATAGTGAAGTTCAGAATCGCTCGATTTTCACCGAATTTTGCAGTCATCATATCAACTTTGTCGTATATGGCACTGACAAGTATCATATTTATAATTTTGTAGAGGATGTGATTTAAGTAATTTGTATGCTATTTCCAGTTGTTACATATAGAAACCTCCTAGTGAATCTGATATGGGATCTTTAGTTCAAGATTAATTTTAGGTTCTTCAAGTGTCTTTGTCACTACAGTGGTGGTTATCCGAGTATTTTGCAAATCATCAGTAATATAAATTGCCGAATAGTGCTCGAATACAATTCGCTCTTACTGCGTTTTTGATTATGAAGACACTTCTGTCTATCAGCAGCGAAGCCAAATCTACTGTAGCAGACTTTCACTTGGATTGAGATGTTTTTCAGTTCCACTGTCACTAAGAAGGGTGTCCTTCAGTCGAAACGCCATAGCCATTGCTGAATAGTTATACAATCCACACATTTGTGTTAGAACTTCTGCATAACATAGTGGAATTAAAAGAAAAGAATCGCCTGGTAGATTATACCTGGTGAATTTCCAGAGGAAAATGGGTGGGCAATAGAACTGAAACTGGGAAATCGCTAAGTAACAATGGGTTGGTTGTTGGACCGCAAAGTGGATAATATTAGTTCCAAGACCGGAAAGTTTTGATGTTGTGTGTTACATACGAGAGTTGGAACTTTAACAACGGCAACTATTTACTTACAGCTCGTACAAAATAGATACGTGTTTCAAAGATTTACTGACCTTCAGAGTAGTCACCAGCATTGTGTGTAATCCATTGCCAGCGATGTGGAAGTCGTAGGATACTCTTAGCAGTGCCAATTGTGTTGACAGTTCGAGCGGCGCGGTCTATTGCTCGACGAATTTGTAGCAGTTCTGAAGCGAATGCCATGAAATGTTTCCTTCAGTTTAGAAATCGAATTCAACTCACGAGGGCTTAAGTCAGGCCGGCCGCGGTGGCCGAGACGTTCTAGGCGCTTCAGGCCGGAACTGCGCGACCGCTACGGTCGCCGGTTCGAATCCTGCCTCTGGCATGGATGTGTGATGTCTTTAGGTTAGTTAGGTTTAAGTAGTTCTAAGTTCTAGGGGACTGATGACCTCAGATGTTAAGTCCCATAGTGCTCAGAACCATCTGAACCAGCTTAAGTCAGGGGAGTACAGTAGGTAGAACAGTGCTTAGCAAAAAATGGTTCATATGGCTCTGAGCACTATGGGACTTAACTTCTGAGGTCATCAGTCCCCTAGAACTTAGAAATACTTCAACTTAACTAACCTAAGGACATCACACATCCATGCCCGAGGCAGAATTCCAACCTGCCACCGTAGCGGTAGCGCGGTTCCAGACTGTAACGGGTAGAACCGCTCGGCCAACGCGGCCGGCAGTGCTTAACAGCCCCATCAGTCAAACAAATCAGTAACAGCTTGCACTGTACGTGCTTGAGCATTGTCCTGCAAAATGATGGTCTGTTCCTACTTCTGTCTCTATGCTGTTCATTTTTGGAACACAACCTACGATCAGCTTAGAGACAGAAGTGATGACACTTTCTGCAGGACGAGACCATCATTTTGCAGGGCAATGCTCAAGCACGTACATTGCAAGCTGTTACTGATTTGTTTGACTTATTGGGCTGCTAAATGCTATACCACCTACTACACTCCCCTGACTTAAGCCCTCCTAAGTTCAAATCTATTTCTAAATTGAAGGAAACACTTCACGGCATTCGCTTCAGAACTGCTACAAATTCGTCGGGCAATAGACCGCACCGCTCGAACTGTCAACAGAACTGGAACTGCTAAGAGTATCCTACGACTTCCACATCGCTGGCAACTGCTTATACACAATGCTGGTGACTACTCTGATGGTCAATAAAACTTTGAAACACGTATCTATTTTGTACGAGCTTTAAATAAATAGTTGCCACTATTAAAGTTCCAACCCTCGTATTAACCTTATTTCTCATTCTGTCGTCCATTTGAAGGCTTTCCTGGCAATATAAGTGATTTAATTTCTCTAATTAATTCCACAATGTTCTTGCTCCTTTTAGTTTTACTTGCTTTTCCCTTACTTCATAATGAAATAAGGTCTGGTTTCAGGAGTCTGAAACATAATGTTTTATTCTGAACGTATCTGTCGACTGTTGTATACTTTCCAAAGCTATTTTCTATTATAGAACTGAAGTAGAACATAATTTAACACGTATGAAACTTTGAATATCAGTCTGATTTCACTTCTATGTAAGTAGGTGGGAGGAAAATACAACGTATTATTTTATTTCTCTGTTTTAAAATGGGGAAGAAATTATATGAGTAACTATCGCTCTGAGTGAGTAAGGTGTTAAAGAATTAATGAAATTTTCAGATACGTATCAAAGTTGAGACCCCTGATTAAAGCTGAAGCCAAGAAGAACAAGTATGGCCATAAAACATTTGGCGAAGCAGAAGTACGTGTGAGAAAACCGAAAGAATTTCTTAGGAAAAATACACGCATTACTCCACCAAAACCAGAAGTAGGTAAGCGAATGTACCATACTTACTCTGTTTAAATAGATTTGTGTTAGATGTAAAACTCAGTCCTGCAGTTGTTTCTTAATTAAAATATGCCACATTTCTCTTTATTGTTTTTTCTTCATCTTCTATATAAACAGTATGTACTGGAGGTATAACTAGAAGATCTATACTCTGCAAACCACTGAAGAGTCGATAGCAAAGGGCACTTCTCACTGTACCATATATTAAGATTTGTTCCTGTTCAATTCGTGTGTGAAGCGCTGGAAGAATTATTGCTTAAATGTTTTTGCGCGAGCTGTAATTAGTCTAATTTTGTCTTCGTAGTCCTGAAGTAAAGATATGTAGGATATTGTTGGATATTCCTAGAATCTTCAGCTAACCTGTTTCTTGAAACATCGTAAATCAGCTTTCGCTGGATAGTTGGCTTGTATGAAGTGTCTGTCAGTTCTGTATTTTCAGTTTCTTGGTGGCCTGAGTATCGGTACTTAAGCTACACTTACACGGGATGGACAAAAATATGGAATCACCTCGAGAAATGCGTGCTTGAACATAAATGCAGATTCTAGCCAACCCTGCACGTTACGCTGTTGTATTTCACCACGTACGTCATCTGTACCATGTACTCAATATGTTGCAAGTGTCAGTCGTCGTGAGAACTATGTTCTGTGTAGTTCTGACTGCATTATCTCGGAGCTGAGTGATTTCGATTGTGGGCAAATGGTTGGTGCTCGTATAGTGGATGCTTCCGTAACCAAGGTAGCCGGAGTGTACAGTGTTTCAAGACTCACCGTATCAGCGACTTATACCATAGAGAGAGAAAGCGGAAAAACATCATCCGCTAAGCCACAACGCGTACGAAAGTACAAGGTGTACATAAAATCTGGGAACAGTTTCAATTATTTATTGCACAAGAACTAAACACTGTACAGACGTCATACATATTGCATTTTGAAGAGAAACTCTGAAAAGTTTTTTTTTTTTTTTTTTTTTTTTTTTTTACAAATATTCAGTATGCGAACCATGAGTAACCCGGCAGACGTCAACACGGTAATCGAATTCTTGCCATAACCGTCCCAGCATGACATCGTCGACTGAGGCAGTCGCCTCCCGTATTCTCTCTTGGAGTTCTGCTACATCACGTGGTAGAGGCAGTACATACGCCACAGAAAAAAGTAACACGGTATGAAATCTGGTAATATAGGAGGCCATTTCATGAAACAGCTGTCCCCTTCTGTAGCACGGCCGATCCATTGATGTGGCAGTTCTGTGTTCAGGTAGCCATGAACTTCACGATGAAAATGGGTTGGAGACCCATCCTGCTGAAAGATGAACGGAGAGTCCGATTGCACTTCAGGTATCAGCCATTATTGCAACATATCCAAGAAGGAATGTCTAGTGACAATACTCTCGGCGAAGAAGAATGGCCCGTACACTTTTCGACTTGACAAGGAACAAAAAACATTTACGTTTGGGGTATCACGCTCAAATTCAATGCATTCGTGTGGATGCTTTGAACCCCAGATTTGACAATTATGGCTGTTCACTTTCCCATTAGTATGAAAAGTGGCTTCGTCGCTAAAAATTAAGCATTCAACAATGCCATCCCCATCCTCATTCAATTGTTGCACCTGCGAACAAAACTCAAAACGCTTGTCTTTGTCTACGTCTTTGAGCTTCTGTGCTAGCTCAGATATGAATGGTTTCATAGACAGCTTCTGTCGCAGGCCTTTCAACACTGTCATTGGAGCCATTTCGAGTTCATGGGATGCGCGACGTACCGATTTCTTTGGACTCCTTATGAATGTCTCTCGTATGTGCTCCACATTCACTTCACTCACACTGGAACGTCCGCTTCCCCTTGCCAGGCATAAGCAACCCGCCGTAACGAATTTGTTGTGCCAGTGGTAAATGGCCTTCCTTGTTGGTGGCTTTTTACCGTGCTTGGTTCCAAACATCCGTTGAACAGCTGTAGCACACTTGTTTTTGTCGTACTCCAACACACAGAACGCTCGCTCCGCACCTGAACTCGCCATGTTTGCGTCTAGCGCAGCCTATACGCAAATTACCAAACTATACTGTGGCGGTATACATGAAAAAACTTTCAGGGTTTCTCTTCAAAATGACATATGTATGATATCTGTACAATGTGCAAGAAATAATTGAAAGTGTTCGCGGACTTTGTGTATACCCTGTATATGCTCAGTAATCGTGACGGACGGTTGTTGAAGAAGACTGTGACGAAAAATAAGACGACGACAGGTGTAAAAGTCACTGAGAACTGAACGTCGCACTCGCAAACTTTGTCGACACTGCAACAATACGAAGGATGCTTCGTATGAAGGAAATTGGAAAGTGAGCTTGAATTCGAACACCACACATCAGTAATGTAAATGCCCGTAACATGGCTACTCTGCGAAGTCGCATTACTACTAAAGATGATGTGAAAAATTTCACTATTCAGGTCCATCCCAAGGTATCACGTTTGTTCCCCAGTGGTGAAGCTGTATTCCAAAACGACAGAGCTCTGTTCACACAGCTCGCATCGTCTAGTTCTAATTCTTGAGCGCCAGGAAGAGTAGTCGCATTTCCCCTGACCACCACAGTCGCTGTCTCTCAATATTGTTGAGCTATTCTGGTCTACTTTGGGGAGAAGGGTGCCTGATCGCTATCCACCTCCACCATCGTTACCTGAGTTTTCCACTATTCTTCTGGGATAATGGTACAATATTCTCTTGAAAACCATGCAGAATCTGTAATTATCCATTCCAAAACGATTGGAAGCTGTTTTGAGCGCCAATGGTTTTCTGACACCGTATTGTGCATGATAACGTGCTGTGTTTTCGGTGTTCCATACTTTTATCTACCCCTCCACCAAATCTAATTACCCTGTAAAAGTGATCTACGTGTGAATAAAACTGGTGCTACTACCACCACTACTTTACTGTTACTACTGACGACTTATTAACGTATTAGTAGTCACAGATATCCTGAGAACTACACTACTGGCCGTTAAAATTGCTACAGCAAGAAGAAATGCAGATGATAAACGGGTATTCATTGGACAAATATATTATACTAGAACTGACATGTGATTACATTTTCACGCGGTTTGGGTGCATAGATTCTGAGAAATCAGTACCCGGAACGACCACCTCTGGCCGTAATAACGGCCTTGATACGCCTGGGCATTGAGTCAAACAGAGCTTGGATGGCGCGTACAGGTACAGCTGCCCATGTAGCTTCAACACGATACCACAGTTCATCAAGAGTAGTGACTGGCGTATTGTGACGAGCCAGTTGCTCGGCCACCATTGACCAGACGTTTTCAATTGGTGAGAGGTCTGGAGAATGTGCTGGCCAGGGCAGCAGTCGAACATTTTCTGTATCCAGAAAGGCCCGTACGGAACCTGCAACATGCGGTCGTGCATTATCCTGCTGAAATGTAGGGTCCCGCAGGGATCGAATGAAGGGTAGAGCTACGGGTCGTAACACATCTGAAATGTAACGTCCACTGTTCAAAGTGCCGTCAATGCCAACAAGAGGTGACCGAGACGTGTAACCAATGGCACCCCATACCATCACGCCGGGTGATACGCCGGTGTGGCGATGACGAATACACGCTTCCAATGTGCGTTCACCGCGATGTCGCCAAACACGGATGCGACCATCATGATGCTGTAAACAGAACCTGGATTCATCCGAAAAAATGACGTTTTGCCATTCGTGCACCCAGGTTCTTCGTTGAGTACACCATCGCAGGCGCTCCTGTCTGTGATGCAGCGTCAAGGGTAACCGCAGCCATGGTCTCCGAGCTGATAGTCCATGCTGCTTGCAAACGTCGTCGAACATTTCGTGCAGATAATTATTGTATTGCAAACGTCCCCATCTGTTGACTCAGGGATCGAGACGTGGCTGCACGATCCGTTACAGCCATGCGGATAAGATGCCTGTCATCTCGACTGCTAATGATACGAGGCCGTTGGGATCCAGCACGGCGTTCCGTATTACCCTCCCGAACCCACCGATTCCATATTCTGCTAACAGACATTGGATCTCGACCAACGCGAGCAGCAATGACGATAAACCGCAATCGCGACGGGCTACACTGCCACCTTTATCAATGCCGGAAACGTGATAGTACGCATTTCTTCTCCATACACGAGGCATCACAACAACTCTTCACCAGGTAACGCCGGTCAACTGCTGTTTGTGTATGAGAAATCGGTTGGAAACTTTCCTCATGTCAGCACGTTCTTGGTGTCGCCACCGGCGCCAACCTTGTGTGAATGCTCTGAAAAGCTAATCATTTGCTTATCACAGCATCTTCTTCCTGTCGGTTAAATTTCGCTTCTGTAGCACGTCACGTTTTCTTTATGAATCGTAAGACATGAGCAGGTCAATTTTTCTTTTAAAAAATCGCCAATCCTCTTCGTAATCGCTGTACAACGAGTCTGCAATACTTCAGATCGTCTTCGGCACGAACGTAAGTTATATCCCCTCCAAGAAGACACTCGGAGAGATGGATGGCAACATATGAATCGATAGAGACCTGAAAGCGGTTGTCGGTATAGTATGCATTCCGGGCTTCTTGCAACCCCATTGTACAATGTTCAAATGTTCAAATGTGTGTGAAATCTTATGGGACTTAACTGCTAAGGTCATCAGTCCCTAAGTTTACACACTACTTAACCTAAATTATCCTAAGGACAAACACACACACCCATGCCCGAGGGAGGACTCGAACCTCCGCCGGGACCAGCCGCACAGTCCATGACTGCGGCCCCTAGACCGCTCGGCTAATCCCGCGCGGCCATTGTACAATGAAGTATGTCTATATTGCATTTGATAAGAAAGGTATATTACAGGACACTTCAGAAGAAAGTGAAAAATATGTGAGTAATCTGGTAGACCCGAAACTTACAGTAGATGAACAGATCTCAAACAGTCGTAGGTGGTGCTTTGATTTTTTTCAACTTTTACTTGTGGGCAGGAAAAAACAATGAGTCCCCATTCGGTCACTCTTTCGTTTAACTTTATCTATGTTTTATGGACTTATTAATGACCACGTATAATTTTTAGTCATATTGCAGATGTAGAGACGACAAGTAACAATATGTTTGTTTTACTAAATCAGTACTATTGCATTCTGTTTTACTGTTGACTTTCCTGCACAGCTGCGCTGGTAAAAATGAATTAATTTTTTAATTTTCTTTGTTTTATTGAAATTTATTTTAATTAACATTGCATTGGAAGTGATGCTCTCTGCTTAAATTATGAGCAGATCATTCCGAGTGTGGTTCTATATGAAGTTGCTGGAAATGGTATGTCTTGTACTATTACACTATGCTTTACAATTGACTTTCTTGCACGTTAGTGCTGATTCAGCTTTTATTATTTTATATTAATATTTCTGTTTTACACAATATTAGTAGTGCTGCCCTCTAGCGATAACACTTTACGTTATTGCTCCATTCACGGTGTCTTTACACTGCAACTGTAGTCAGCTACTGGTTAGGTCTATTTCTTGCATACGACAGCACATGTTTTGCTTGACCTTTGTATGGACATTATTCAACGTCTTTGGCAATGCATGTAATGATCACAGATGGTATGTACTTATATTCATCAAAACTGAGTACAATTAATTGCTTTTGCGGTTTACGTAATCGTATTTCCTTAGATTTGTGTATTGTATGATAGCGTTATTTGCACTTGTCGTTATTAGTTGTCACCAGGTCATCTGATGATGCGCTGTGCCCGCTGGTAGTTATAACTTCTACAGGCGTGCTATTTGTGACAGCATAACGAAGCTAGATCGTTATGTGAAGATGAGGACACAAATATAACTGTGTCCCCATTTCTCTTCCTTTGTGTAGCCGACTTGCTTTGACACTGTGTGAGGTGCCTACTTCCTTTATAAAACTTGATGATCTTTGAATGTCGTACATTGCAGACCAGTGCCACGGGAAAGGCATTGGGAAACCCGTGCCATCAGTGCCGAAGCATCTAGTCCCAAAAGCGCCGGTGGTGCAGGAGAAGAACTTCCGAGCGGACAACGTGGTGACCGCGATGCGCTCTCGAGCCCGGCAACCCGTGCCGCGGTACGTGCTAACCCGCCGCGGCGACACGCGCCTTCTAGAGCCCTCCGGTACTGTTCCACGTTACGCCCTTAAGAAGGTAAGGCAACCTACTTGTCAGCTAAAACAACAAGGCTCAACATTGCACACACTCTGTTATGATTATTTTTATTATTTACCATTTTAAAAATCTTCAACGTGGACAACATTGCAAATTGCTAATCCCGAAGACAGACAGACATGTTATCGCTTACATTGTACTGGAACGGGGAAAAGCTGCATTCAGAACCCCGTCTGAATGCCTCGAATTAGATTATTTCATGTTGCACTAAATCATTTAAGACGAACTCCATGATTAACTGAGCACGCTCTTAACATTGCTTCATGTCGCTGAATAGCAATGATATACGTGTTATAAAAACTTTATTGACGCGTTTCGGGCATCACCCACCATCAGAACATCTGTCGAAGAACACGACGATTGACACACTGGCGTAAATTACAGAAGCCACATTAAGTGGAAACCTATTCAGATTCGTTGACAACCAAGCTCAGGTTCAACAAATAAGCTTGATATGGAGTATCGTGTCACGGGTAATTCTACTGATGTTGGTACTCAATTGACACGGACCAACAGTTACAAGACAAGTTTCCATAACATACCTCGAGGTGGAAAGGTTGGGACCGAACGTTAAATGTCGAAAAATAAAATATTAACGTGATCAAATACTGAAAACTTGTAATGACGTGAAATAACAATAGATTATATAAGAAGGGGTTTCCTTTTGAGGAGAACTAGAATTAAAAATTTGAAATGTGGGCAGATTACATTTAAACAAAACCACATCAATAATACACGCGTTAGATGAACGGGATTATGGGAAGGGGTCGAAGGGAAGACAGGGGCACTGGACAATTCAGTACTTAAAATACTGAGGAGAAATCAACTAGAAATCAACTGGGTATTGCAAAACTGCATGACTGAAAATACGTTTCAATTTATTTAGAGTGCACATTAAATTACACCGGCGCTGTATGTGTGAGGGTGTGATAATCCATTATCTTCTGTTCAATCCATGAGTATGTAAAGACAGGAAGAGACACAGACAAATGGGAACAAAAACGAGGAGCCGAGGAGTGAGCAAAATTACATCTTTATTAACTTTTAATGCTACCGAACTAACAAAGTTACAACAAATACAGTTTAGTATAATTACAAAGACCATGAAGTAGTAATGAAAAAAATCTATGAGGGCTTGTAAGAGATCGAACACAAGCAAATATTACCCATTTACAGGGATCGTAAACTAGTGAAGAAAATACAATAATATTTTTCCGGTTTTATGAGAGGCCGTCCATTATATTATCAGTTAAAAACAAATCGCTCTAGCCGGGCGATAGTAATAGAAATGTTTACTTATACAACAGTTGAGGCCTTGAGACCCATAAGGGTCTAAAGAACACTGTCTTTGGTTTAGAGATTATACCACGAATACCTGACCTTTATTGATCTTGTAGTGAACCAGTTTCATCTATATCTGTAGAACCACACCGTGTGTATGAACATTTACATCTAGGCGCTTCAGTTCGGAACCTCGCTGCTGCTACGGTCGCAGGTTTGAATCCTGCCTCGGGCATGGATGTGGATGATGTCCTTAGGTTAGTTAAGTTTAAGTAGTTCTAAGTCGAGGGGACTGATGACCTCAGATGTTCAGTCCCATAGTGCTTAGAGCCATTTGAACCATTTCAACATTCACAAAAAGCTGTCTCATAAATTTCAGTTTCATAAGGGCCCAAATCAGAAAATTTAGCTGTTCTGCTCTGCTCTGTTGGTATTTGGGGTTGACATCATAATTTAGTGTCTACAGCATTTATGTAGTAGTAATACTTTGTAGTCGGAGGTGTATCGGCAGTTTTATCTGAACCTAAGGTCCATAGATGTGCTTAATGGAAATGATAATGAAGACCCTGACATGTCGGAATATGTCATAGCAGCGTGTGTGATAAATTTAGTGTATGTTCTTTGTGTTGTGGTTCTGTCAAATGACACTATTGTCACTAGCCTATGTATGGAAATAATTATAGTCCTAAACATTAATTAATATTTCATAACATAAAGTGGGTACATAATCTTTTTGAAGGAAGCTTAGGATGTTGGGACTTGGCTAAAAAGCAATTCAGACCTATGTGACCGGAGGTTTGTTATAAATTTGATTTTCACGAACATCTATTTTTCACAGAACTTTGTTTATGTGCTTTGAGCGCTTATGGTTCTCAGTGCCTCAACTGACTGTGGGGAAACACAGGAGAGGGGAGGAAAGAAAGGGAGGAGTTGTGAATGAGTTCAAAAAAATGGTTCAAATGGCTCTGAGCACTATGGGACTTAACATCTGTGGTCATCAGTCCCCTAGAACTTAGAACTACTTAAACCTAACTAACCTAAGGACATCACACACATCCATGCCCGAGGCAGGATTCGAACCTGCGACCGTACGGTCACGCGGTTCCAGACTGAAGCGCCTAGAACCGCACGGCCACACCGGCCGGCTTGTGAATGAGTAACGAGGAGAGTAAGCAGCATGGGCTAGGAAAGAAGTTAATGGAGCAGGGAATGAAGGGGGAGGGGGAGGATTGGGGTATGTGTATAATTTATTTATTCCGTCCTTCCTTTTCTTGTCCATGTCTAATCGTCTTCCCCATTAAATTCTCTCGAGTTTCCAGCCGCGTCAAGTTGTTTAAAATCTAGAGGGTTTCGGCCGAGTAATCCTTGGCCACTGTCAAATGGCGACTGTCTTGATTGCTGCTACCATCCTCATATAGCCGCGCTAGCTTCTGTGACGTCACTAGTGCCCACTTCAGTGCCATATAAGATAATATTTTTGTTGCGCACCCTCCGCTCCCGCTTCAACCTTCCGATGGCCTGGTCCCAAGCCGTGCTTACTTGCAGGCTGCTGTCTCTATTGAAGGTGTCGTCACAAATTTTCGTTTGAGCTTCATTGGATCACCGATTTACAGACTCGCGAAAAATCTGGCCAGCATCCTTACTCCTCATGTCGATCACTGTGTGCAACACATCAAGAATACGATCGACTTCATCCGTCGAATTAAATTCCTGCGTCTTGGAGAAGGAGATACTATGGTGAGTTTGGCGTCATTATTCACGCGCGTTACCATCAAAGAGTCAATATATCTTCTCTCCCAGTACTGCACGATACTGTGGTGGATTTATTTAAGAACACTCTGACGTCATCTTATTTTTGTGTCATGGAGAAAGTTCTAGTCACACGGATGGCGTAGCGATGGGGAGCCCATTAGCTCCAGTTATAGGCAACCTATTTATGGAGTACTTATAGAACATCACCCTGCAAAGCCTAGTTGCTTACACCTTTAAGCCGACTACACATTCGGTGTCTAGTCTCATGGACGTGAAATGTTGGGAGAATTCTTGGATCGTCCGCAGCTCGTGGTCTAGTGGCTAGCGTTTCTGCCTCTGGATTACGGAGTCCCGGGTTCTATTACCGGCGGGGTAGGGGATTTTCTCTGCCCGGGAACTGAGTGTTTGTGTTGTCCTCATCATTTCATCTTCATAATAATTCGTGACAGTAACTCCATTGGACTGTGTAAAGAATCGAACTGTGTAAAAATTGGGGTTTTTTACGGGCGCTGATGACCGCGTAGTTTAGCGTCCCACAAAGCAATCATCATCATCAATATCGTCGTACTTGATGTACTCGAGACAGCTTGGCTTCCGCTCCACGCGAAACGAAATCCAATGAGGTTCCAGCAAACACGGAACAATACATAGTGTAATGTTTACGTGACGTTTATTCTTAAGATGAACGGAGTATAGCAGAGCATGCCCTAGAAAACAGACATCTTATTGCAGTCGACGAGACGACTTTTATCAGTAAATACTGCCAATGCATTCGTATCTTAATATTCTTCCTCACAGAATCAGTAGACGCACGTTCCAAGTACACTCATTACAGACATTTACAACATGTACATGCACGCCACTCTTGACGCTAAAGAACGGCAGGCCACATCAATAAGGTTATTATCAAGAATGACAAAACGAGATGTCTATGAAAGTATATGGAGCACCACTTTAATTGTCAAAAGCCTTTTGAAAATCGGTAGAGCCAGTTTGTCAGAGGAATAATTTATCGATCCGAATACCTTTCTAGAGAGTGATTTTATATGCATGAAGCGCATTGCGAGAGACCGCCATGCTCATTGAGGGAACCGCAAGCGTCCGCTGGCTTATTCATGCAGGAACTGACATGCACCGTTTGTCAGAAGCGTTGAACTAATGCAGCAGCTTCTCCTCTGATCCAAAATACTGTTCCACTCACGGAATTTTACACAGTATAGTGATTATTTTGATGGAATTTTAGGGCTAGCATCTTTCCCGACCAGTACTCAAACGTTTCCCTTGACGTCGCAGTTACAAAGACAATAGTTATGCTGACTTTAATTTGCAAAGTTTGGTTACGAGAGGGTCTCTCAGGATAGCATTGAACTGGAGGTGTATTTTAGCTGTAGAGGGGGCTGAACCAGTGGGAATACTAGTGAGACCGAGCGAGGTAGCGCAGTGTTTTAGCACTCTGGGCCCAGATTCGGAAGGACGGCGGTTTAAACCCGCGTCTGGCCATCTTGATGTTAGGTTTCCCGTGATTTCTCTGAATCGCTTTGCACAAATTCCGACATGGTTCCTTTGAAACGGCACGGCCGATTTC
Organism: Schistocerca piceifrons; assembly: GCF_021461385.2. NCBI lineage: Eukaryota > Metazoa > Arthropoda > Insecta > Orthoptera > Acrididae > Schistocerca > Schistocerca piceifrons. The sequence goes on from NC_060140.1 coordinate 413,303,295, forward strand.
CTTCTCCATACTTTTCTTATCCGAGCTTGTGTCCCGTGCCTAATTACCTCGTTGTCGACGGGACGTTAAATACTAATCTCCTCCTCCAAAACTAGTTGCTGTGAATCAAGTCAACCAACCAAACAAACGAGTTACAAAAAGAGGCGTTGGACATTTAGGAGGGGCGCGTGACTTGATGCACTGACTTTGCTCTAGTGAGTAGGAAACATTTAAAGTCAAGTGTCATGGTTTATTCATGAAATTATTTTAACTGGTAAGATCAGGACACTCAGGCCTTCTCTTACACACTCAGAGATTCCCTTTATACTTTACACAGAAATGTGCATGAGTAAATGAGTTACCCAATGTAATAATAAAAAAAGAAATATTCAGAGTCCAGTATACTGTCGGTGAAGAGGTCCTTAAACACGGAGGATACGCTTGTGTAAGGCAAGGACGGTGAAAGATGTCGTCGATATGCTTTTCAAAGGAACAATCACGGAATTTTATTTTAAGTACTAGCTAACAGATCCGGCATTGCCCGGGCGCGGATATTGCCAATTTCCTACTGGAAACGAAAACAAAAAATGAACTGCGTTTTTAATGTACAGTTTACGTACGCTAGGCGGAGCTGCTTCACGTGTCAACAACGCGATTTTGTAAACGTCTCTATGGCAACGCCTCTTCAAAGCTCTGTAGACTGCTATTTTCGTCTAAAGCCGTTTGCTTCGCAGTTTAAAGCTGTCAAAAGCGCTGTCAGTTGTCAGGGATTTCCATAAGCTGATTCGACTTAGTGTCATAGTAGTAAAGAATAAATGTTTAAAACTTTACGCATACTGCGGTATTTTCCATGCATCTCATTGGACTACGTGTCTTACAGTTAGTTGTGTAGTCTCACTCAGTGGCTTATTTAGATACGGTGTTTATGACGTGATATCTCCTGAACGATGATAGGTTGGTGGTTCTTACCGCACAGCGTTTGTTGTATGACAGTGAGTGATATGTGTACTAAGTCTGGTTGAATTCGGTGCAGTGGTTTAGAAGAAGGCGTTGAACATACGTACATCCATTTTTGTAATATGCATGGATTGTGGGAAACAACGATAAACCTAAATATAAAAACTCGGACGGAGATTTGAACCACGATCATCTCGAATGCGATTCTAATATCCTACCGCTGCGTATCTCCGTTCAGTGAAAATAAGTATAGATTATAATGGCAAACATAGTTATTACAATGTCAGTAATACGAACATTGTGAACCTTCCTCGTAGTATAATGTACCAGTGAGGCGAGAGTAGTGATATGCTAAGAGAAAGGCAGTACCGAAGTATTGAAATTTTCAGGAGTTTATTGGTTTCATTCTATAACTGTGACATTCAAGTCTCACATTTCATCCACACAAATTTTTTGTGACGGAACTTCGTCGAATTACATGAAATGACTGACTCACATGTATAGTAGTAGTATGCGTTTACTAAAAACGGATCCCTTTTCAGAAAACTGCGATTTCCACAGAATTCATTGGGTTTAATTACCTTTCATATTAATGATGTTGTTTCGCAAGGAGGTTAACTACATTCTCAGATATAAAATCTGAATGTCATACATCTTACACACATTATTACACAAATAGCAATAAGTTAGGATTTTTGTTAATACTTGAAGAGACACAGCAAAAAGTGGCTGGTTGCTGCATTTTTCCGAGTAATTCAATCCACAGCCACGGAACTCGTTCATCACTAACACGGGTGAAGTGAAATTCAGATTTTTGTTTCCTCTTCCTCCTCCCTCTGCACGTGTAACAAATTAATGAGTTTTACATTACTGTATAACTTCCCACATTTTGAAGCGTTCTCGAATTATATGCAAATGATACCATCTATTTTTAAAACAACAGAACCCCAGTATAATATATAAACGTTGAGAGAGTATGCAAAAATAAATCTTCGCCCCCCCCTTACCTTACCAACACTATAATGTACACAAGAGTTTTAGGGCGGAGCGCTTCACAGGAAAAAATAACATAATGGTCATGGTACTTTTTTTAGATATAATCTTTTATCTTTCCAGCAAAGCTCTACGAGGCATTACTCGTGGATTTGTTTTTCGAGGCTTAAAATCGAAATCTCTGATAAGTTTCGCGAAGTTTCCTTGCGAAAGAGGCTAGCACTTTCAAAGCACCGCCAGACATCATTAACGGGGGAAATCGGCTTTACCCTTGACCGCCAGTCTCGTCTTCAGGCTCCAACTGGACAGTGTAAGTCTTTGAGAATGTTGATAGTGTATACCAGTGAAACTTTACAGAAAATTTATACGGTAGATTGGCTTAGTTATGAAAAAGATGATGGTAGAAATTCACTCAACGGAAAGGACCAACAAAATAATTTGATCTCCATGTTAGTTGGACTTGTCATTGAACCAAGCGATGTTTTGTAGAGAACACTTGCGAATTCATAGAGACAATGATTACAGATGATTTAAAAGAAGATGAAAAGATGAAATTCACTGTAAAATCTGTGGCAGGGATAATTGTTATTGCGTAAATGTTGGAAATTTTCCTGTTCTGTTACGGATTTATGCGAAAAAATGATTCTTCATGTGTCTCTGTAGGTTATACTATCAGTAGAAGTTTATATTCATGACCCCAAGTACAGCAGTATGAAGGCTGTTGGAGAAGATACATAGGTCGTCTCTTGAAGATGGATTGTACTAACTTATCTTTTTTCAAATGTCTGCTAGGTTCAGTGTTTTCGACATTTCTGTTACAATTTCTCACCATGAAACATGCCTGTGACACAGCGCGCTGCTGTTATTTGTATATGCTCGATGCTCTCTATTGGCCCGAATGTATACGAACTCATGCACCGTAACAGTACTGGCCATGTAATTGTTTTACATACAGTCTTCGTCATAGGAAAACGACATTAGTAAATGACATTCCCATAGAACTAGGGAATCAGCCAATTGTAAGAATTTCCTCCTGATCGTCACATACGAAGTGGTGAAATAAATGTTGCCACATAGCAATGACTGCTGGAATTCGGTGTATAATTCGAAAATGGAGGAAAATACCTGGTCTGTAGAGGTCTATGACGTTTGTCAAGTTCTGAAAATATTCAGCTTTGTAAAATAGTTTTGGATTCATATTAGCATATCTTTGATAATTCGCTTAGTAATTTATTAAGCATTAGTTATACAGTAAGTTTATATATTGGAGAAGAGAATATAGTGCTATCGGGGCGTTAATAAGCCTGCAGGACTATCCACTTAACGAGGAAAAAAGTTTGCATTTCCGGTAAATCATGTGAGTACAACGTTAGCGAGAAACGTCAATATTTTTATGTAAGTCTACTGATTTTTATTAGTTTTGCGTTATTTTGTTTTCGTTTTGTATTGCAGATGAGAAAATGAAAAATGATGTTAAACCTTACCGTGAGGCTGAGGCTGATCGATGCAGCGAAAATATTTGAGGTGCGGAATTCCTGCCAACGAAGATGACTGCAATTTGGGAAAGATTATCCAGCAAAGTTAAAACGTGGTCAAGTAAATAAGGAACAAGAAAAATAAAGGGACAAGGAAGACCAGGAAACTGACATCTGTAAACATTTTCAAGGCTACATAGATGAAAGCGACAATCCAACAACTGCACAAAAGTGATTTAGCTCAACAGACGTTTTTCATTAGATGAAAACGCAATAGCTGAACATGAATTTTAGCTGAGTACTGCACTGTCGAACCAAGAAAACACACGAAAGGGGTACGACCTTTAGTCTAAATCACCTCCCACTAGTTCAGTTCATGATAACAACGACACAACAAATTATTATCATTCATTCCAAGTTTTGTTGCCGTCTACAAAAAAGTCTACACCAACATCTTCTGCCCAGGAAACACAAAACATTACACATTACATGCCAAGAAAATATAAATGAAACTAAACAATATTGGAAAACAAGAGGAAAAATTCTTCTCAGCCATAGAGCTCGAAGAGACGCCAGGTGAAGAAGAGACTACACCCACAGGATGAATCAACAGAATCAGGTTCATGGGAATCCTCTGAAGAAAGCGATGAAGATAGTGAAACGTATTGCAATGAACTCTTGTGTGCTTTGGAAGTTTAAATACTGCGATCCAGTATCGTGGAAACTTTCTGACTACATTCAGTGTCATGATGGCGACAGCATGGAATGGTACCGTGAGGGATGTGTTACTGCAGTGGCGAAGAAAATGTTTAATTGTGGGAAATTTATTGTTATTTTAATGTGAGAAGTACTTTTTTGTATTGACCCTATTCGCCGGACTTAGCGACTCGTGTCGCCTTACTTGAAGGCTAATGCCTTGTCTTCAAGTAAGGCAAATGGGGTCCAAGTAGCTCGTTTTACAATTAACTTTGCGAAACTATGAAAAATATTTATGTAGCTTTATACCGGGTGATTAAAAAAGAAAGGACAGATTTCAGTTGTTTATGACAAACTATGAAACACAGAAACACATTTTTAGGTAAACGAACATACTTCTGAAGTACAACGACAAAAATCTGTTCATGTTAAAATATGGTTTCTAATTAGACTTTTAACAAATTTTTACCGAATTAAGCCGACCTTACCCTACTGAGACCTTTGGCAGAGCCGGATATGACAACTATTCCATCTGGTATGAAAGATATACGAGTCAGGCGAAATACTCTCAGACTTCAAAATGAATGTAATAATTCCAATACCAGAAAGACAGGTGAGGGCAGGTGTGAATTTTACTGAATCAGTGGTTTAATAAGTCATGGTCGAAAAATTCTAACACTGAGTATTTACAGGAGAATGGAAAGACTGCTAGAAACTGATCTTGATGAACATCAGTTAGGGTTCCGTAGAAATATAGGAAAAGGCGGACCAATACGGACCCTGTGATATAGCATTTGTAGATTTAAAGGAAGTTTTTGACAGGTTTGACTGGAATACAACTCTTTGAAGTTCTGAAGGAAACAGGGAAAAATACAGGGAGTGAAAGGCTATTTGCAACTTGCATAGAAATAAGACTGCAGTTACAAGAGACAAGCAATATGATACGAAGGCAAAAACGGAGAAAGGAGTGAGACGGACTGTATTTGCACCCACACTTTTCAATCGGTATACTGAGCGAGCTATGAAGGAAACCAAGGTGAACTTTAGAATGGTGATTAAGTTCAGGGAGGAGAAATTTAAACTTCGAGCTTAGCCGATGGCGTTTTAATTCTATCAGAGACGGAAAGTTCATTTGAACGAAATGGATAGTGTCTTGAAAGAGGTTATAAGATGAATATGAACGAAAGTAAAACAAGAGTAATGGAAACTAATAGAATTAAATCAGCAGATACTCTGGGAATTAGATTAAGAAACGATACCCTGTAAGTTGTAGAGAAGGCTATTTGGGCAACCAAATTACTAACGATGGCAAAAGAAGTGAACTTTCGGTAACCAGAAAAGTGAAACTTCCTGGCGGATTAAAACTGTGTGCCGGACCGAGACTCGAACTCGGGACCTTTGCCTTTCGCGGGCAAGTGCTCTACCAACTGAGCTACCCAAGCACGACTCACGGCCCGTCCTCACAGCTTTACTTCTGCCAGTACCTCGTCTCCTACCCTCCAAACTTAACAGAAGCTCTCCTGCGAACCTTGCAGAACTAGTACTCCTGAAAGAAAGGATATTGCGGAGACATGACTTAGCCACAGCCTGAGGGATGTTTCCAGCATGAGATTTTCACTCTGCAGCGGAGTGTGCGCTGATATGAAACTTCCTGGCAGATTAAAACTGTGTGCCGGACCGAGACTCGAACTCGGGATTTTTGCCTTTCGCGGGTGTGAGTCGTGCTTGGGTAGCTCAGTTGGTAGAGCACTTGCCCGCGAAAGATGCCGGCACGGTAGTTCAGCGTGTTCGGTCAGAGGGCTAGCGTCCCTCTGTAATAAAAAAAACTGAGTTAATCGATCAACAACGAACTTAAACGGATGTCTTACGAAGTCCGCCCCGAGCAGATGCAGCGAACAAAAAAAACGAACAAAATGAGATTGAAAAAAAAAGGCAAAGGTCCCTAGTTCGAGTCTCGGTCCGGCACAGAGTTTTAATCTGCCAGGAAGTTTCATATCAGTGCACACTCCGCTGCAGAGTGAAAATCTCATTCTGGAACCACAAAAGTATTTTTAAAAAAGAGAAGTAGTTTTACGTCTAGTATAAATTTAAGGGTTAGAAAATATTTTTCGAAGTTATTGATGTGGAATGTAGCCTTGTGCGGAAATGAAACGTGGGCCACAAGCAGTACAGACAGGAAGATAATAACAGCTTTTGAAGTGGGGTGCTGTAGAAAAATGCTAAAGATTAGATGGGTAAATCGGATAACTAATGAAGAACTGTTGAATCGAATCAGGCAGAAAATAAATTAATGATGCAGCCCGACTAAAGGAAGGGATCGGTTGACAAGGCACATTCTGAGGCATCAAGGAATAATCAATTTTGTAGCAAATGGAAGAGCAGGAGGTGAAAGCTCTAGATCGAGATTAATGCTTGATTACAGTTAGCAAGTTCAGATGGCTGTAAATCGCAGTAGTTATACGAGGGGTGCTTTTTTTCTCGGCCAGTTTCATTGAAAAAAAGCGGAATTTCTTACGTGACATTGTAGAATACGTTTCTGTCCTTATATCCGATAGATGGTACCACTATACGTAACCTTCAAAATGGCGTCTATAGCGGAGTTGCGTTCCAAGCAAAGAGCTGTCATTAAGTTTCTTTTGCCTGAAAAACAGATCCTTGCAGATATTCATGTGTGCCTGCTGGGTTCCTTGCCGCCTAACAGAAGACCGTAAACAGCAATGAAAGATCCACTTCACGGGAAGCAATACGCGGGTGACGGGGAGGTTACTGATGCAGAAAGTTGGTGGCTCCGCCGTCGACAGTAGATTGGTACCACGTAAGTATACAAGCCGTCTCAGGAAGGTGGTGTAAGGCCGTCGCATTGAACGGAGACTATGTTGAGAAGCAGGTTTTGTAGCCAAAAGACTAGGGAAAAATATCGTGTATTTGAATCCTCAATACGACCAACCTCCTTTTGTAAAAAATAAAAAAAAGTGATGCTTCACGTCTTGAATGCAGCTCGCAAAAAGGCGAAAAAAACTTGTACGTCATAGATCAGCGTGGAGTGTTGCATCAAACCAGTCTTTGTACTGAAGACGACGATAACAACAACAACTACTACTACAACAACAACTACTACTACTAATGGAAAAATGCCAAGTTGGACGGTGGTTCGAAGCCCACGTCAAACAGCTGGTTGTTGTATAAATGGCTGGATAAGTCAGATCAAAGTTTGCAGGAAGACAATAGTATATCATCTCAAATAGGGTCAAGCCTCTGGTGTTCAAATCGACCTTCGAGTTGATGACTGCTTTACTTACTAAGTTTTTGGAGTCGCTCTCGCTTACTAAAAATGAGGTTATTTTGTTCAGGGTTGGCTATTGTACTCGGCCTCACGATATTTTTTAAAACTGAAGAGGTCGGTAGAAGAAAGTGCTAATCCTCAATTTAGTACGGATTAGTCTGATTGTGTTATCTGTTGCACACATATCAAAGTTTTGCGTCACCTCGGTTCCGAGAGTTCCTGAACCTGCACAGAAAATTGAAGTAGAGATCAATATAAACCTCATTATTGCTCATGAAAACCACACATTGCATGTTGTACCATCATACAGTAGACCTTCAGAGGCGGTGGTCCAGATTGCTGTACACACCGGTACCTCTACTACCCACTAGCACGGCCTCATGAATACTGTTCAAAAGTTCATCAAGGCACTGTTGGTCCAGATTGTCCCACTACCCAACGGCAATTTGGCGTAGATTCCTCAGAGTAGTTGGTGTGTCACGTAGTCCATAAACAGCCCTTTTCAATCTATCCTAGGCATGTTCGGTAGGGTTCATGTCTGCAGAACATGCTGGCCACTCTAGTCGAGCGATGTCGTTATCTTGAAGAAAGTTATTCACAGGATGTTCACGATGGGGGCGCGAATTGTCGTCCATAAAGACGAATGCCTCGCCAATATACTGCCGATACGGTTGCACTTTCGTTCGGAGGATGGCATTCACGTATCGTACAGCTGTTACGGCGCCTTCCATGATCACGAGCGGCGTACATCGGCCCCACATAATGCCACCCCAAACAGCAGGGAAACTCCACCATGCTGCACTCGCTGGACAGTGTGTCTAAGGCGTTCAGCTTGACCGGGTTGCCTCGAAACACGTCTACGACGATTGTCTGGTTCAAGGCATATGCGACACTCATCGGTGAAGAGAACGTGATGCCAATCCTGAGCGGACCATTCAGCATGTTGTTGGGCCCATCTGTACCGCGCTGCATGGTGTCGTGGTTGCAAAGATGGACCTCGCCATGGACGTCGGGGGTGAAGTTACGCATCATGCAGACTATTGCGCACAACTACAGTCGTAACACGACGTCCTGTGGCTGCACGAAAAGCATTATTCAACATGGTGGCGTTGCTGTCAGGGCTCCTCCGAGCCATAATCCGTAGGTAGCGGTCATCCACTACAGTAGTAGCCCTAGGGCGGCCTGAGCGAGGCATGCCATCGACAGTTTCTGTCTCTCTGTATCTCCTCCATGTCTGAACAGCATCACTTTGGTTCCCTTGTTGAGACCTATTCCTGGCTCAAAGAAACAGTGCGGACGCGATCGAACCGCGGTATTGACCGTCTAGGCACGGTTGAACTACAGACAACACGAGCCGTGTACCTCCTTCCTGGTAGAATGTCTGGAACTGATCGTCTGTCAGACCCCCTCCGTCTTAACAGGTGCTGCTCAAGCATGGTTGTTTACATCTCTGGGCGGGTTAAGTGAGACCTCTCAACAGTCAAAAGAACTGTGTCTGTGATACAATATCCACAGTCAACGTCTATCTTAAGGAGTTCTGAGAACCGGGTTGAAGCAAAACTTTTTCTTGATGTGTGTGTATTCAAGCTCACCTCAAGCTGGTGAAACGTAATTTCATCTCTACCGCTAGGAAACGCTGTCTGCTAAATAAACGTTTTTACTGCATTAATGTTCTTGTTTTCGAATTTCACCAAGCATATAATGCGCAATTGCTCATTGTGGGTTAACACATTTCTTTCTCTTATCCCAAATATTTGTACCTGTAGGTAAGGTGGGTGACATAGGTGTAAAGTTCTATAGTTAATTCTATTAGGATTATTTTCGTGAGTACTGCCTGTACCCTCTTCTAGCGTTCACCTTAAACGATTTTAGGAAACAAAACAAACAAAAATCTAAATCTGGATGATGGGAAAGGGACTTAGGAATTTCGTACGGACCAGACACCTTTGGATTCTGTAGACACGTAGATTTTCGGCGATTTCATTTGATTCTGAACCCCACCAACTGTCATTAATATATATTTCTCTCATAAGAGAACATGTTATTTACTTGGAGATGTCATTTGCTCACCACTGTTTGAACGTTCCAGAGATATTTAATTTCCGTTTCCTAGTGTGTGTCGGACTGTCAAAGAGTCTACGGAAGACTGACTAAAGGATTAACTTTAAAAACCGTGGTTCCAATTGGACTGTAGACATTTTCTCGAAACTTAAAATTTGTTTCGTCACTATTGACCAACTTCCATCTCAGAGGCCGTTTTGAAGTGGTAACGAGAAACAAATTGATGAAACACAACATTTTGGCGAAATGGGATGTAGTTCGTCTTCCAAACTCACATCGACGATGCTAATATTTCATCTGTCACAATCTTAGAAAACAGGAAACGAGATTTAACGTAAAAAGTTGACTGGGAAACAAAACAGGTGCTGTGAATGAAAGATGGAAGTGAAATTATTAAATGGGAAATTAGCTAGTGATTGTTATACTAGGCTACATCGTTCTGCTAAACTTCAGATAACGAGATGAGAAGATGCGATAGAAGGTGGTGCTTTATGTTTCAAGACGTTATTAGAATTGTGGAATGTCAAGAACGGCTGGGTTGCGAAACAGGAAGCAATAATTTCTCACAGATTTATGCACGCTTGAAGGAGCAACTGGTACAGGGCTATCTCAAAGGAAAAGTGTGCAACATTGTCTTATGAGTAGCATGGATAAGGAAATGAATATAAATGGAAATGAAAGTAATTTCCGTAACATATTTCGTTTTCTGTTGATACCAAACAATGAAAGTTCCATGTCTTGTTTCTGTAGACTAATTGACATTTGCATGTTACGCTGAAGACGTATGAGATTTTGTCTCAATATAGATTGGGGCATAGCTTAATAGAAGTGTATCACGGATAGTACCAGTGTTGAAAAACGTAGTCGATATCAAATCAATCAAATATTCGAAACTGATAGTGTGAGATATTTATGGTACTTTGTTTATTTTCACTACCATTGAGTAAACAAAGTACGAAATTTCATTCTCTTTTGATTCACAGGTAATTTACCGTTCGAATTTCAATACATGCAAATGTCTCATTTTTCTAAGAGTGCCCTGAAACAAAAGTATAACTTCGGAACTGTTGATGCTAGCAAGTTCAAAATGATGTCAATGTCAAAATCATGATTTAAGCTTCAATGTAACACGTTACACACAGTTATGCTGCAATATTTGTTTGATTTTATTAAAATCTGAAACAATATGTTTTGGAAATTCTCAAAAACAGCCCTATTGTTCTTTTCTAAAAAAAATGTTTTTCATTTCGATGTGTATTGTTGTTTGAATTCCATGGTGGAAAAAGAATGGATCTGAAGATATAAAATTACGAAAATTATATTATGCAAAAAGTCCAAGAGATTCAGGAACAAGTACTTTTCCTCAAAAACCAAGCTGATGTATTAGGCTCATTAAGAATGGAATTACTTGTTTGTTTATCTTATAGTATAAACCTGATGAGATATTTACGTAATAAAATTTAACTGAAATAGAAACTACTGTGTAAGTTTGACTTTAATGAACGTCATCTGCATTTTCTTAAGAAGAGTTTAAGATAATTTTTTCTGACCAGTTTGGACAGTTTACGCATGAAAATGACTTCCCCTGAAGAAATTCACAGTGAGTGTGGAGCCATATTTACAAACGACTGTCTGTAATAGACCGCTCACGTTCCTAGCCTAGACTAGTTCCGACATTCGCCGCATCTCAACATTTGGGTGACGTACGCTGCACACCTTCCCATGATTTCTGGCAGTTCATTTATGTGTAGCAAGTAATATGTCCTTTGAATCGTTCTGGAACTTGGACTCTCGGAATTTTGTGGAGCTAAGCACCTTTCTTGTAGTGTAGCATCCTGCAATCTTTGAGCATTTCTGTCAAACACAGTTGCTCAAAAACCTTGACGATTTGTTCAGCGCTTCCGTAACCTTTTCTATCTCATCTGTTAATTCAGTCTTTTAAGGACGCCAGACTTACGAGTAATATTAAAAGTTGTCCAAACAAGCTAGTAAGCGGCGTCTTTCACACCTGAATTAAATTTCTTTGAATTCTCCTAATAAATAAGCCGGTCAGTTGTCTTCCTAACGATTAAATTCATGTGGTCATTTCAGATTAAATTGTTCCGGACAGAAGCTTCTAGATACATGAAGGCTGTGACCAATTCTATTGATTGTTGGCCGATTGTGTTGTCAAATATCATCGGATGTTTCCAACTTTTTTGCCCGTCTTACATCACACTTATTTATATTTGTGATTGGGCGCCAACCTTTGCGTCAGGCTGTGATTACCTGATTTCTGGAACACATGCAACACAGAATTAATCTGAGCTTTGCTATCTACTGTTTCCTGGGTCTCATGTTCGAAACTTCCTTCCACACGGTCGGTACCTGGGGACCATGTTGATCGCTGTTTAGGTGTTATTCTCTAGAAAACTCAGCACAGTATATGTTCTTTATTCGACAACAAATTGATGTAACTGAATGAGACATACAGTTTTGCGCGTGAGGCCTGCGAATGTTGTTGTTGATTAGATCAACCTGAGCCTTTTGCCAGTCTCTTGATACGCACTGTGATTTTAGCGACTACGCTGAACTGATGCGCCAGTGCCTCCGCGTATTCAATGTAGAATCTAATGTGCAGCCTGTTCGGTCCTGTGGCCATTCCTCCACAGAGCGATTTGAGCTGTTTTTCGATTTCGCACTCATTTATTTCCGTGCTTAAAATGTTCGACCCGTGTGACAATCGAACGTAGGATGTGTGTTACCTTCTCCGGTTAAGCAGTTTCGGTACACAGCCTTCATTTTATCATTTTCTGTTAGTGTGCCATCGTAGTCAACGAGCATTTAATTCAGACTCACGTTCTTGCAGTCTTTCGTTTTTGTTTATCGATTGAGCGTCAGTTTTAGTTTCATTGCAGCAATATGCCTAGCTTAGTGTTAGAGTACGACACTAAAGTTGTATGTTCAGTCACAATTAAAGAAGTTTCAGCACTCCAAGATCTTTAAAAATGACTCCTAACAATTCATAGGTTCAGCCAGTCGGGATAACTTTTTACCACTTTTTATAATTTAGTTACTGAGAGCTTGAAAAAGTGAAAATGAGTACTAGTTATGCCCTATTAGAGTAAAATTTCAATTTTAATGCTGGTGCAAAGTCACTCTGTAATTCAGGATAACTTTAGACTGCTCTTAAAAACAAAGAATTTTTCCTGTATTTAATGATCTATGTACATTTAGGTCATGTGAGAAGAAAATCAGAAGTTAAGAATAAAAAGGAAGCGGTGTTAATTCAGTATTGCAGATTTACTTTGAAATTTCAAGATATTTGTATTGACATGCCATTGTTCAGTTTAAATCACTGTCGCCAGAAACTCTCTCGACAGACACCACAATTAAAGGATAATCACAAGCCTAAGAGCTTGAAAGAAGTTGGAGAGAAAACTGAAATACTAATTAGAAATCACAGAGGTAATAAAACTTACTTTTAGTACAAAATAACGCAAGTAGGTGGAGCAACAGCTATTTGAAACAAAAGTGCTATGCGGTACAAAGGTATCCTGACTGCTAAAAGTCCCTCTGATTGAGTGTACCGAACTGTGTCACTCTCGCGTCGAATGAGCGATTTGTACGTTCAGCAACTAAGAATACTTTGTTCTACTAACGATGATTGGTTTTAGGGCTATGGAAAAGTTCCGAAATACCTGCAGAAACGACTGAAAGATTGTCAGAAGCAACAAAAGGTGGAAGAGGAAGGAAAGGATCCAGCGGAGACGGCTACTAGAGCCTTGTCAGAAGCGGAGCGGACGGAACTGATAGAGGTGAGTGCAATGGCGTAAACGTAGTTCCTCTATTACACTACTGTGCCCAAAATCGATCGGTGAAAATGTCTGTACATTCGTGTCAGTTGTCTCTTGTTGGACATGTGTTTCATAGAGCCCTGTATGACAATGGTCGTCAAACGTTTTTGCTCAAGAGCCTACAATGACATTATGGGGCGACACCTCGGGCCGCATATGTTCCTATCTTATTGTTATTTGGCAACTTACATGAATTAGATTTTATGAGTCCTTGACAGTCTAGCTGTACTAAGTGCGCGATAACTTGGTCAACAGACCCCAAGCACTGATTGTTAAAATTCGGCATCATTCGGGACACATCGTGTTGACTGTTCTGTTTCAGATTCCTGCCTCATCAACGAATTCAAAGTGGTGACACTTTAATTATATGACGAAGTGTTGCGTTGCCTGTGTGGGCGGATGATTCATTGATTACCAACAGTAATTGTACTTGCATTTAAATGCATTATGCAACACGAGACACACAAACGCTTACTAATGTTTTGAATGGGATTTTTCTTCTACTCGTAGCTTTGTATTACAAGAGCCTTAATTTAATTTAATGTTCCTTACTACAAATAAGTACTGCAGTTGAAGATGCATATTCATGAATCCGTGTTACTTTACAGTCGCATCCTACACCGCAGCAACTGACTGGTACAAGGTACAAAAGCCCGTCAATTGCCAGCGGAAGATAAGCGAGAAAGCGCTCCGCAACAACAAAGCTATCTACCGCTGCAACCAACTTAGGCCCTGGGGTGAAAGGCAAGCTTTTCACGCGCAACGTGTCAGCTACAGCTAACAGTTGTAAAACGTAGGTATTTACCGGTTTCGTACATATGTTATCCTCCTCCAGAAACTAATAAATGTTAACACCAGTTACAAATGGATATTTATATTCGAATCCGGTAATAATCAAATACTTACCATTCACAACTGTTGGCCATACCTGACTCCCTCGCCGAATAAAATTATTGTGTAGCTTCCGAGAATGGTGGGCCATATTTATGTTGAAACTTCCTGGCAGATTAAAACTCTGTGCCGGACCTGGACTCGAACTCGGGACCTTTGCCTTTCGCGGGCAATTGCTCTACAATCTGAGCTACCCAAGCACGACTTACGCCCCGTCTTCACAGCTTTATTTCAGCCAGTACCTCGTCGCCTGCCTTCCAAACGAGGTACTGGCAGAAGTAAAGCTGTGAGGACGGGACGTGAGTCGTGCTTGGATAGCTCAGATTGTAGAGCAATTGCCCGCGAAAGGCAAAGGTCCCGAGTTCGAGTCTCGGTCCGGCACACAGTTTTAATCTGCCAGGAAGTTTCATATCAGCGCACACTCCGCTGCAGAGTGAAAATCTCATTCATGTTTATGATATCAGAATCCTCCAATACAGGGATTACGTAGTGGTGCATTCACAAGAATCGAGTGTTGGCACTGAGTCGAATAATCGTCGCGGTAGCATGGGCCAACCACGGGATTCGCCACTGAGAGTTTGACAGAGAGACCATTATCCTGTTTGCGAGTGTAGAAAAGCAACAAAGTGCTGCTGATCAGTTTTCAGTAAACTAAAGAGGGAATACAGTGTGCCTTCCTAATTGAGTCCAGTCCACCTTATCGCTCTGAAAATGAAGTTCACGTGTCGTGCGTAGACTGGTTATGCCGCGTTATTTTAGGAGAAGGCTTTCGGACCTTACAGTGTATAAAGCTATTGATAATATATCGATTACTACGAAGAGTAGAGTAGGTGCGTAAGTTACTCTGCTTGGCTCTTCAGTGTTTTGTATATGCGTAATGAATTTTACTCTTACTAGTGCCGATGCTGGTGTACATAGTAGTGGTTGGGTTGCTGTGGCTCTAGTTCGTGGTGGTAAAGTGGAGACTGTATCAGGGCTGGAGATTTTTAACAGCCGAGAAGTTATTGATTATCTCACATTTCAGATATATGAGGTGTATAACAGAGACCGCGGTTCATCCTACTTTATGTCTGAACGCCGTTGGTTCTTAGGACAAGGAATCGTCGTAAAGTAAATGAATCAGAGTCTGTGTCCGTATAGGTTAAGAGTCTGTGTCCGTATGGGTTAAAGGTGCACTGAATTGTGCAAAGATTGAACTTGTTGGTGATGTCACGAAGTATCGTAGAAACTGAAATAAAGCACCCAATACACATTAAAAAATTACAGGTTCTACCGTGCTTGTAATACTAGAACACGGCAGGCAGAACAGACCAGCTGCGTGCCAGCAACTAGTCATATAACCACAACATCCGGTCCTTATCTACACCGGAAGTTAATTTAGTGTAACGCCGTGCTAAGTAAAATATATAGGCAGCACGAGAAGCCAGAGACTAGGTCCAAGAAGTGATCGTAAATAACGATGTAGCAGTTCTTATTTACGAACATTTCTTGGACTTAGTCTCTGGCTTCTCGTGCTGCCTATATATTTTACTTAGCACGGCGTTACACTAAATTAACTTCCGGTATAGATAAGGGCCGGATGTTGCGGTTAGATAACTTGTTGTTGGCACGTAGCTGATCTGTTCTACCTGCTGTGCATGTTTACGTCGCATCGCATGTGTGTTGAAGGGTGCCACAAAGGATGGTACTTACTAGAAGTTTGATCATTCTGAGTCATTATCGGAAACGAGTCGGGATCAGTGTATTTTGTTGCTGATGTAAGCGGCCACCTTTGCTTAGCTCACTGCCGAATTCACCAACTTCAATTAAAATTAAACACACAGTAAAATATTACTGTAGCCTATGTGTTTATATTTTTGTTTATTACCGAGCAGGAAAACTAGGCTCTTAACTGGTTGTTGGCACTTATGTACTGGGTTCATCTTCCTGCGTTTAGAATAAACAATTTTAAGGCGCTCATAGATAATCTTTACATAAGGAAAAAATCCCATAAACTAACATGACAGACGAAATCGCACAGGCCTTACCAGCAATTAACAAGAAAGGTTTGAATTTACGCACTGAGTTCACCGTCCTGCATTCAGAATAAATAATATTAAAACGACCACAGGTAATCCTTACACAATAGACAAGTCCATTATTATTTGAATTGACAGCTCACACGTTAAGATTACCCACATACAGTCCTCCTCCGAAAATGTGAACGACACCTTGTTCAACAACAATAATATGAATAACCCCCCATGAACCATGGACCTTGCCGTTGATGGGGAGGCTTGCGTGCCTCAACGACACAGATAGCCGTACCGTAGGTGCAACCACAACGGAGGGGTAACTGTTGAGAGGCCAGACAAACGTGTGGTTCCTGAAGAGGGGCAACAGCAGGCTTTTCAGTAGTTGCAGGGGCAAGAGTCTGGATGATTGACTGATCTGGCCCTGTAACACTTACCAAAACGGCCTTGCTGTTGTGGTACCGCGAACGGCTGAAAGCAAGGGGAAACTACAGCCGTGATTTTTCCCGAGGGCATGAAGCTTTACTGTATGATTAAATGATGATGGCGTGCTCTTGGGTAAAATATTCCGGAGGTAAAATAGTCGCCCATTCGGATCTCCGGGCGGGGACTACTCAGGAGGACGTCGTTATCAGGGGAAAACTGGCGTTCTACGGATCGGAGCGTGGAAGGTCAGATCCCTTAATCGGGCAGGTAGGTTAGAAAAAATCGTGGAGGAAGACCAAGAGGTGAATACACTAAGCAGATTCAGAAGGATGTAGGCTGCAGTAGGTACTGGGAGATGAAGAAGCTTGCACAGGATAGAGTAGCATGGAGAGCTGCATCAAACCAGTCTCAGGACTGAAGACCAGAACAACAACAACAACAACAACAACAACAACAACAACAATATGAATAACAGGATACACTCAGTATAATGTAATAAACATGGTCCTTGTCAAGACAAGCATACACATGCAAAACCATGTGGACTCAATACAATAACCACGATGCGCACCAGTAACCTACTTCACTACTTCACTACAACTAAGTCACTCAATCGTGTGAGCAGTAAATGCGCTTTTACAAGCTATAAAGGCCACACGAGTCCACATAGGCTAAGAGTTAGAGAAGGTCATTTCGACCAACACCCCGTTCCTTATATGTGGCTGTTTAACGTCGCTCAGAGTGAACAATTCGGCGATTGGCGTTATGCAGCAGCTCCAGCGGGCCCCTTCATAAAATTCTTCATGCCCACTCGATTCAACAACGGCTTGGAACCTCCAGTTGACAGACCATGTGCCCCGATCAGTCCAACGGATCACCAAGGCAAGGACTGCAGCCACTCTTCGTCAGCCCTCTCAGTCACAGCGAGAAGATTCTGTCGTTCCACTGCTGGAGGTTCTGCCCGCTGTCTGCCAGCAGCACAGGTGCGACCGATCACGGAGCGCCCTCTCAGTCGCTGCGGCCACCGCAGTCGCCACTCGGCGGGAATTCAAAGTGGAGGCCGCTGGCGCCGTAATCGACCCGTCACAAATGAGAGTGGCTGGACTGGGATTTGAAGCGCTGTCCTTGCTAATCAGAGTGCAGAATCTCAGCGTTTTGACCGTTCGCTTGGTGTGCAAGTTTTTGCAACTTAATTCATTTTAACAGTATGTCGACTCAACTTATTATGATATTTGGTATGCGTACAGGGAGAATCATTATAGCGAATTAATATAACATACACTTGTCTGATGAGGCTGGAACTGCTGCTGTTAGCGATACACACGCTTATAACATAGATAACCCGTAATACCTCATAAACTGTCCCCAGTAACACGACAAGAGTTTCAGGAATGTATGATTAATACTAAATACTGCTGAGATACTGTGAACACCTAAGTGGTGATAGGAATGAGTTTATGTTAGAATATTCAATCGTGTAGCCTACTACCATACCAGACGCATTACGAATTGAAAATTGCGGCCATATGTTTGTTAGTGTTTGTTAGTGGCTAACGATAACGCAACACAAAGATTATAATTTACTCATCTTTCAATGTTTTATGTGCTGCATCCATTGACGGTACCGCAACGGATCATAGCTGAAAGCCCTGCCGGAGGAAGCAGAAGGTTTTGGGCGATCAGTGAAGCTGAGAGCTGTGCCGGCGGTAGCGTAGCAGGACAGGTCTCAGTAAATATTAGGGTTGGGAGGACTGATTTTTTTCCTGAAGGATCTCCATTGCACTGCATTGTGAACCTGGGGTTTCCAAGCTGAGGGCTGGTCACCACTGCCAGTCCTCTTCTACGTGAGCATACTTAGTGACTAGTGTTAGGTGCACCAATGGAACGTTGTGCGGAGGATGGGGAGTTATCTTGGCTTAATAGCGTGGATCCATTAAAAGAATTTGTCTCAGTGTGCGTCACGTGCCGATGGGGTTGATGGCTGTTAAGGTAAAACAATCGCTAGCGAACAACCACTGGAATACCTGTTGCTCCCTCCCCTTCCCTTCCTCACCAGTTGCATAGTTGCATCCACAGGGCTGGGTCAGGTAAGCAGATATCTGCCTAAGTCGACATTCATTTCCCTTGCTGCTCGTGATATTCCTATGAGCGATCTCAAAAATACTCCTAAGCTTTAGAAGCCCAATAAGCCGTCACCTGCAATAAGTAAAGAAAAACGCCTAACAAAAAGCCGAACAAAATCAAAGAAAGGAGCAGTTAAACCATCAATCGGCGAGCAATCTCCCTTTGCGATGGCGATTTTGTAGTTGTCATTGATCTACCCAAGGAGGAATCTTGCTTTACAACGCCTACGAAACCAGGCGCTCCGAAGCTGCTAAAGAAATTGTCTCTAACGCAAGTCGTTGGAAGTCCCATGCAGAAATATCGAGCCATGCTGCCTCTATAGTCGCCCATAATTGTGAAAGCGTTGCACGAACTGAAATCTTGATTATGTCTCATGAATGTCCGATGGGATGAATGTCCTGGGTGGCCAAATTATTTGTTCGAACTGTCCAGACTGCACTTCAGACCAATCATGAACAACTGTGGCTCTGTGACATAGCGCAATGACATCCATAAACATTCCATTGTTGTTTGGGAACGTGAAGTCCACGAATGGCTGCAAAAGTTGCCGAACATAATCGAGGATTCAGGCCATTCCGTGAAAATAGAGCCCACATCATTATGGAGCCACCACCAGCTTGCACAGTCCCTTGTTGACAACCTGGATCCATGGCTTCTTGGGGTCTGCTTCACACTCGAACACTACCATCAGCTCTTTCCAACTGAAACAGAGACTTTTCGGACTAGGCCACGGTTTTCCAGTCATCTAGGGTCCAGCCGATATGGTCACGGGCCCAGGAGATTCACTGTGGGCGATGACACGCTGTTAGCAAAGGCACTCCGTCGGTCGCCTTCTGTCATAGCCCATTACCGCCATATTTCGTCGCACTGTCATAACGGATACCTTCAGCGTACGTCCCAAATTGATTTCTGCGGTTATTTCACGCAGTGTTGCGTGTCTATTAGCACTGGCAACTCTACTCAAACGCCGAAACTATCGGTCTTTAATGAAGGCCGTCGGCTGCTGTGTTGTCAGTGATGAGGTAATGCCTGACATTTGGTGTTCTCGACACGCTCTTGACACTGTGGATCTCGGAATATTGAATTCCCTAACGATATCCGAAATGGAATGATTCATGCTTGTAGCTCCGACTACCATTCCGCGTTCAACGTCTGCGGCTATATCACGTCGGAAACATTTCCACATGAATCACCTGAGTGCAAACGACAGCTCCGTCTATTCGCCGCCCTGTTATACCTCCGATACGCGATACTACCGCCATCTGTATATGCGCCTATCGCTATTCCATGACTTTTGTCACCTTAGTGTACAGTTAATATGTAAAAAATCGAGATATTTTTGTAAGAAAAGTGATGTAGAAATGACATGGATGCTCGAGCTGTACTTGATCTACAACAAGAGCTCTGAAACGTGTAAGTTAACGAAAAACATCTGAAGATAGGCACAAGCCCGAAACCAGCCTTGCATTAAATAAAATTGAAACGTCCCCTTTTGATCATTTATACATGACTGTGCTTAACCTGACACACAATATTTTTTAGCGCAACGCAATCTGACTTTCAAAATTCCCTACAAAAGAATGGCCCTGACTAACATTAAACTATACCTTTCACAAATCACTTACCTCACAAAAATCTTCGCTGCTCAAGCTACTGCAATACAGCGAGTGCCACTACTGCCAGCTAAATAAAAGATTCAAACTACGGAAGGCACTAACTAGTGATAGGGATAGTTAGCAAATGAAAGATATTAATAGAGAACAAACAATGTATTTACCTTGATATCATCATATATAAATATAACAGTTCATGACAAATTTCAAAACTCCGCCGTCTCTCTCCCCACATCCACCACTGCTGGCGGCTCACCTCCAACTGCAACGCTACGCGCTGTTCACATCCAGCTGCCGCTGCCCAACACTACAATGGCAGACAACAATGCAAACTACCCACAGACTGCACACAGCACAGCCAGTGATTTTTCATACAGAGGTGGCGTTACCAATACAAAACCTAAACAGCCTACTTACAAAATCTCCTTCTTGTTAATCTACCCCTATAAAGGAGCAGTCACGGAATATAGCCACATCCATTACGGATAACATTTACTTGTTGAATTACCTCTAGTATTATGGGGCGATGTCCTCCTCTGCAAATACGCTGGTTGATTGGCCTCCTAAGTCAAGTCACCCATCTTATGCTTCCTTTTTTTGATCATTTTCATGGAAGGCAATAAGATGTACGCACTGCTTCCTTGTTGTCACTCGGAGTTCGCTTTCGTGTCCTACTTCGAAAGCTTCGTCTTGCGTTACATGCAATGGTACTAAGGGCTAAGAATCCTTCTCTTCCTGGCTCGGTGCAGAACTTCCATGATGTGCTTGACACTTCTGGAGCTTCTTACGCAATTTGGGAAGAGTACCTTTAATTAATCGAATGGCTCTAAGAATGGCCACAGTACGCGATGTACCTTAGTCGTCGGCGAAAAGATCTTTAGATATAAACCCTTTGAACAGTGCTCGATTTTTACTGCAGAGATGTTTGCTTTTTATCAGGCTACCTTCGTACACCCCCCAGCACGAAATCTGTACATCTATTGTATGCTCTCTTTCCCTCCGGGTTTCCAGAGACTCTCTGCGAAGTAAACGTACCATCCATTAGTACAACGGATCCGGGAATGTGTTCCCTCGCTCGCTGTACTTGGTACTGGTATGTCATTCAAATGGGTTTCTAGAGACGTCGACATGTCGGGAATGAGGCTGCTGGTGCTAAGACTACAACTCAATTAGCCAGACGTTTTATGTCTTTTGCCCCTAGGACGACCTCAGTGTTGCTATACATCTACATCCAAATTCTATATACCACTTTGAGGTGAATGGCAGAGGTTACATCCCTTCGTTCTATTATTAGGGCTTTTTTCCGTGCCACTCACGTACGGAGCGCGGGAAGAATACTTCTTTAAACGCTTCTGTGCAGTCTGTAATTGACCACATCTTGTCCTCTCGATCCTTACGGGAGCGATATATAGGGGATTGTAGTATATTTATAGATTCATCATTTAAAGGTGATTCTTGAAACGTCTTAAATAGGCTATCTATGGATAGTCAGCATCTACACTGATGAGCCAAAACATAATGACCACTTGCTTAATAGCTCATTTATCCGGCTGTGGAACAAAATACATTACTGATTTCACGTATCAGGGACCCGACAGTTTGTTGATAGTCCGATAGCGACCCAGATGGGTTCCATAAGAGTTACATCAGGTGAATTTTGTCACCGAGACATCAATGCGAGTTTACTATAATGCTCCTCAAACCACTGTCTTCGAGACACGGACGATTATACTACTGAAAGATGACTTCGCCGTCGGGGAAGATATCAAGCGTGATGGGATGCAGGGGGTTCGCAGCTGTCAGCGTGTCATCGGTTACTACCACATGTCTCAAGCAGGCACAGGGGAATGTCTCCCATAGCATAATACAGCTACCATTAGACTGCATCCTAGGCGCACTGTATGTTTCGAACCACCGATCACCTCTATGACTGCGTTTGTGGAGACGACTATCGACCCAGTGCAGCAGAAATGTCATTTATCCGAAGAGCCGATATGTTTCCATTGATCTACGGTCGAATTCCGACGGTCCCGTGCCCAGTGAAATAGTAATTGACGATGTCCTAGGGTCAACATGTGAACATGTAGGGGTGGTCTGCTGTGGAAGCCCATGTTCAACAATGTACGATGACGGGTGTGCTCCGAAACACTTTTGCGTGCACCAGCATTTGCTCTTTCGGCAGAGATGCCACAGATCACCATCTGTCCTATTTTTCAGAGCAGAGCCTCTTGACCCCAAGTTCTGTGAAGATTCGTGGACGTCTAATCATTTATCCCCTAGTGGCAATTTCACTGTCATATATTTTTCCATAGATACTCATGATAGTAGCACGTGAACATTCTACCATCTTTGCCATTTTCGACATACTCGTTCACAGGCCTTGCGTAGTAATAATCTGGCCTTTGTCAAAGTTGCTTTTCTCAGTGTATTTCCCCATTTGCAACCCATATCTTCGCTGGGGCGATCCCCCGTCTGTGTCTGCTTCGTTTACATACTTTTGTTACAGCGGAACGTGTCCACAACGCCACCAGTCGGCATCCAACGTCGCGATGGGCAGTGGTCATAATGTTCTGGCTGATCAGTGTATCTTCCGGCGTTTGACACTTCAGTTGTTTCGACATCTCTGTGACATTTTTCCATGAGTCAAACAAACCTGTAATAATCCTCTGTACGCGTTCAATATCGCCTGTTAATCCTATTTGGTACAGATCCCACACCTTTGAACAATATCCTAGGATGGGTCGAACAAGAAATTCGTAAGCAATTTCTTTTGTAGACTGCATTTTCATAGTATACTATCAATTAACCGAAGTGTGTTGCCTGCTTTACCTATGACTGAGCTGATATCATCGTTCCATTTCATATCCCTACAGAGTATTACACCCAGCTATTTCTGTGAGGTGACGTATTTCAACTGTGACTCGTTCATGCTTTAGTCATGACATGCTACGTGTTTTCACTTTGTGAATTGCACAGCTCTACATTTCTGAACATTTAAAGCAATTTTGCACTGCTCTGAACTTTTATCAAGATCTGACTGAATATTCGTACAGTTCTTTATTTTAATTTTAATTTTTTTTCCAGACAGTACTTTATTGTACATAACTGCATCATCTGCGGAAAGTCTGACCTTACTATTAGTAATGTCCGCAAGGTCATTAATATACAACGTGAATAGTTAGGTTCTCAACACACTTTCCTGGAGAACAACCAAAATTACTTTTACATTTCTCCATGACTCCCCATCCACGATAACTTGCTGCGTCCTCCCCAACAAATCCTCAATCCAGTTACAAATTTGACTTGCTTTTCAAAACAATCGTAGCCGGCCGGAGTGGCCGAGCGGTTCTATGCGCTTCAGTCTGGAACCGCGCGACCGCTACGGTCGCAGGTTCGAATCCTGCCTCGGGCATGGATGTGTGTGTTGTCCTTAGGTTAGTTAGGTTTAAGTAGTTTTAAGTTCTAGGGGACTGATGACCTCAGATGTTAAGTCCCACAGTGCTCAGAGCCATTTGAACCATTTGAACCAACAACCGTACTCTTATCTTAGGTTATATGTGGAACTGAATCTAATACTTATCGGAAATAGACAAATACTACATCTGACTGGCTTTATAATTGCTTCCAGGAAGTCAAGTGAGAAAACTGCAAACTGGGTTTCGCGTGATCGATGTTTCCGGAATCCAAGCTGGTTGACATGGAGGTTATTCTGTTCGAGGTATCTCGTATCGTTTGAACTCAGAGTATGCTGTAAGATTCTACAACGTCAAGGACATTGGACGGAAGTTTTGTGGGTCACTTCTGCTACCCTTCTTGTAGATAGGTGTCACATATGATTTCTTCAAGCTACTGGCACTATTTACATTTCGATGAATCTAGGTGAATTATAGTTAAAAGAAGGACTAACTCAGCCACAAATTTGGCATAGAATCACACAGATATTCCACCAGGGCCGGGAGCTTTCTTAATTTTAGCGATTATAGGTGTTTCTCAACATCACTGATAATAACATCTATATTACTCATCTCTGCAGCAGTGCGAGAATTAAACTGGGGCATTACCCCAAGATTTTCGTTTGTGGTGGTACATTTGAAAACCGAGTTCAGCGTTTCTACTTTAGTTTCGACACCCTCAATTGCAATACCTGTCTCGTCCATGAGTATCTGTAGTACCACTAAAGTACCGCTAACAGCCTTTACTTATGACCAGAATTTCTGTGGTTTTTGTGAGATATTCCTCGATAGTATTCTGCCACGATAATCGTTGAAGGCTTCACGTGTTGCCCTCTTGAAAACCAAATGCATTTTTTTCAACATCTTCCTATATCTAGCCCTACGCTTCATTTCACAGCTGTTATACAGTAGTCTGTGTTTCATTACAGTGATTGTATACAATCGAGGGTCACTTTCATCACTAACTGTTCTACTAGATACCTATGTATCAAGTGCATGATCAAGTATTATTCTATATTTTAGCCACAGTTATAAACTAGGATATGATGCAACTACATCTTTATTTAGCTTGCTGAGTTCTTCTAATTGTTATAATTGTATTTTGTACGAGATGGTTATAATTAAAGTGCATCTATTCACAAAGGTCCATTGTGGACTGTAATTACGGCAGCAAAACGTGGTAGATATTCTAAAGCGCCACTGCGGAACCGATTTACGATGAGAAAAGAATTAGTTTCAATTTCAGCCACCAGGTGCAAATCTGGCACTGTGAATGTAAAAAAAAAAGTATAGAAATGTATCCATACGTAATGTATTAGGAACGGGACGTGGGCAGCAAAGGTCGAACAACTGAGAAACGCAAATTGTTCTTGACTTACCCGACGACTAGAAATATTTCGTACCAGACTCTATGATTTACCAAAAATTTACATGCAAGACACTTTGTTGTGTCCTTCAGTTATTGCTGTTCGTTGCTTTCCTGAGAGTCTGACTAACACTTCAGTATAAAGTAGTGTTAGAAATGTTCGTTTTCGCATCGGGTCAACGTCAGGAAATACTAACAGTTGATTTCTATATTGTTTAACTATGTCTTCCTCAACATCAAACAAAACGTTAAGCAGTACCTTGCCTCGAGTAGTACGTACCACAAGTCACCTTGCAAGAAATGTCAATTTTACTAGCTTCTTGGGTCAAATAATGCTCGACGCGTAGTCGCATAAAGTTGAAAGTGCATACATGCTTGAATACTAAACTGTTTAACGATACAATTTTTAAACAGTTTGAGAGCTTGTGGCCCTTCCCGTATACGGTGGACGTGGTAGATCGAACGGATTTAGTTGCGTAGCGCTGAATTTTTAATAGGCTTCCAGATTGAGATTTTCACTCTGCAGCGGGATGTGCGCTGATATGAAACTTCCTGGCAGATTAAAACTGTGTGCCCGACCGAGACTCGAACTCCCGAGTTCGAGTCTCGGTCGGGCACACAGTTTTAATCTGCCAGGAAGTTTTAATAGGCTTGTTTTGCCAATAGATGAGTACAATGTAGATGCTAAGGGGGCTGAAAGATCAGGACAGATAATGTTTATTTTGACTAAAGTAGCTGGTTAAATGAAGAAGAACAGTAGTTTAAAGCATTTCAATCGCATCCGTCATGTATTTGTTGTAAAAAAAAAAAAACGTAAAATCAGACAAAACGACTTTATACGATATACAAACACATACAGACAATCGCTTGTCCCTCGCATTATCCCGAAAGAAAACAGAAAGGGGGAAAGGAAATTAAAGTGTTCACGGAGTATTTCGTGGTGCCACGACTTAACAGAACCTTCTTGGTTTTAAAGCTGCGACGATTACAATAAAATACAGAACTTCCACCTTAACTGTGACGGTGGAGACAGCTGTTGAAAATTCGAGGAATTTATCTGAAGAAACGGGGCTTGAACACAAAGGAGATTTTATTCAAGTAATGTTAATGCCAAGTACTGCCTACTGCATGAACATTAATAAAATCGACAAACTGCATCAACGGATTCCTGAATGGAAAAGAAGGGAAAAGGGTCCTTTTGAACATGTGTCTGCAAAATGCATCTTTGCGATGGTAAATGGCGCTGACGAATGACGTTCCTCTGACCACGTGCCGAGTGTTATTTGTTTGTTGCAGGCTGTGTATTAAAAAAAAAAAAGAAAGGGGGGGGGGGTTCAAATGGCTCTGAGCACTACGCGACTTAACTTCTGAGGTCATCTGTCGCCTAGAACTTAGAACTACTTAAACCTAACTAACCTAAGGACATCACACACATCCATGCCCGAGGCTTGATTCGAACCTGCGACCGTAGCGGTCACGCGGTTCCAGACTGAAGCGCCTAGAACCGCGCGGCCACACTGGCCGGCGCTGTGTATTCATGTCGGGAACAAGCCGAGATGGTGTTTGTGTGCAACCAAGCAGAGAGAAACGGTCGGAAGCAGCACGGCTGTACTAAAACAAGTGCCCTCACAGATACCAACCACATCACACATTTCAAACCAATTTTGGGCGTTTGTGTGATGATGAAAACGCACAAAAAGGGCTTGAAATGTTGTGTGATGTGGTTGGTGTCTGTGAGGGTACTTGTTTTCGTATAGCCGTGCTGCTCTCGGCCGTTCCCATCTGCTTGGCCGTAAACAGACACCACCTCGGCTTGTTCCCGACATGAATACTGGACCATTGTGCTGTTTACAGTACGGTGCATCATTCACACAACTTGCAAGAGACAAGGAATACACGGGACATGGTCAGAGGAACTGTCATTCGTCAGCACCGTCTACCGTGGCAAAGATGCGTTTTCGGACACATGTTGATAGAACCTTTTTCGGTCAGGAATCCTTCCATACAGTTTTTCAGTTTTGTTAATATTCACTCAGTATAAGTATTGTACATTGACCTGAGGATCGCTGATATATTGTAGTCACAGCTCTCTTATAAGGAAGAGAGCCCTAATGCATTCGTCCATTACAGATTTCTATGTGAATTTTTTTCCCATCTTTTTCTTGTGATTCTGTGGTAAAGTGATAATTTTTCTCCAAGCTACTTAGTCACATAGCAAATGCTCATTAGAGTTAATTTATAACTTTTGAAGTACCTTGTAATTTCCGTTGTTAACAACCAAGATAGAGAATAATTGGCCCTTTATGCACAGAACATGAGATGTGTTTGTGTAAACAAATATTTTTTCCTGACTACGTATTATTATTGTTTCAGGGTCTCAAGAAAAACTGGGAAGAGGCAGAAACCGCTTATCAAAAACTGCCTCTTATCATTGAGACTCCATCCATGCTCAGAAGAAAAATTATGCTGGAAAAGAAATTAACACAGTTGGAAAACGATATTACCTTCTTAGAAAAACATGAACATATTTACATATATGATGACGAAAATTCATCGTGACCAATAAAACGTGTGACTGAAGTACATACATCAGCCTTACTTGCATTCAATGGTTTGCCTCAGATTAATGAAATTCTGTGTTGAACAGGGAGGATATATGTCCTGTTTCCGTCGCTCATCCATAAGACTCGAGAATTTAAAGTCTAAAACTCTGCAACATAATATAAGCCTGCCAAGATTTTCTCTACCTAATTCCGCTTTTACAGAGCTCCTGCTTTGCATGCATCTGTATAAATTTCGCAGACGGGAAGAGGTTTATGAATATGACACTCTGGGAATAGAGTTGAGCTCTCTGAAACAGCTTTTGCTTTTAGCGAATGTTGTGCTGAACACGTCACTTGATGAGTAACTGAACGAACATGTTGCACGTGAGATGCAGCAACTGATTTCTGGGTACAGCCTCTGCAAAATGCGAAATGCTTAATAACAAAACGTAGCTTGGACCTATAACCTTTTTATTCAAAGGCTGTTCATTGTCACAGTGAAGTTGCTGAGAGAAAGCAAGACAGTTTGTTGTTTCCAAAGACATGAAATTCAAAGACTATATAAATGATCAGAGAGTAAAGGTGGTTTTGATGGCACTCAGAAATTTGTATTCTCAGCAAAGAAAGGAAACGCTTAGAGCTATTGTCAGAGAGTCGTCAGTCTACCTAGGTAACGCTAAGCCACTGATCGAAAGATTGAACTAAGTCAGTACTAGTACTACGTCTGTTTCAGGAACAATATGCAGTTTGTATCGAGAACAGAATTTCTTCATGGTGAAATGTGACATTCCAGGACAGATTTATTCACTAACATCGGAACACAATAAATTCTTGTCAGACATACTGTACGCACTATAGTGTTTTTGGTACAGCAGCTGAAGAATATTTCTTTCAAACAACCGTGACTAAAATGTTAGATTTATTGGGATATAGACCCATTAGACCCAGAAGAAGGTCGCTGCAATCGTTGCCTAAACGTTGGTTTTTCTCCAGCAACAGTAGTTTTTACATTATGACGCGGTACCAAACCCAGAAAACTTTTATGTCGACTGACTCTGGCCGCGGAAGCCTACGCAATTATTGGGATATATTTTCTACATTAAATAAAATCTTTGATGATGATCATGGCTGTCCAATATTTCGGAATTTCGAACTATTTCTCAGCCTTGAAAAACTTAAAAAATAATATGTGTAGTGTAACAGCTAACGAAAACGTTCGTTCAGTGTAGCTCTCTTTTAGCTTCATATCCTTAAGTATTCATGATTGTACGTTTTATGAGGAATACTACTTTAAAACACAAAAATCTATTGGAATATAAATCTCGAAACATCTGGATATCGACGGGACTTCAAAAATCAACACTGCTTATATTCGGAGATTAAAATGCAGATCAAGGGAGTGCCTCTTTCGATGGTTATAAGGTCAAGGTTTTAAACCTCTCTTAAATTTTCATTATGGTATATGGTGAAGATATTTTCATCTCGGTCTGTATGAACTGGTTTTATTTGCAGTTACATTTGGTAGCTGACACAACTAAAACACATTGTCACTGTGTTCTCGATTTACAGTATTCGCTCATCTCTATGCCGCACGAACACACTATCGTCATATCATGATACTGTGTTTACGGCTGAGGCATCAACATATCCACGTTGATATCAGAAAGATTGTATTGAGTGACTTTACCAATAAACAGACAGCTCCCCATAGGATCACGTGAATTTGATCACAGGTATTGCACAACAGATAACTTTCTTTTTTTAAATTTTTTGAATTGTTCGTCACTCTTCGTGAACTGAAGTACTAAAAAAGTCTGCGGTCTGAGAAGTTGGTTCATAATTTCCAACACACTATCTCATTGTTTCGAGATCGGTGGCGTCAGATGCTTCTGTCGCCTGTGAAGTTATCACTTTATCCTCGCCCATGGATTCTGTTTCTAAAGTATTCCTGCGATTCTGATGATTAATGTGATACTATTCTGCATTTACTCCAGACTGTGAGATTTCTCTGTGGTTCATTAAAATCAGCCTGCCGAACGCTTTCCTGCTGAGCCTCCAACATCAATCAGTTATCTACTCTTTCTAAATCACCAGATGGTTCTCTCCCGGTTTCACTCATCCTTGTCAGATTTCTCACTCATGCACGCGTTTACTTTGACATAACCTGTTAAAGCTAACATTGAATATTCCTAAAACCTGAACAAAAGACTATAAAATCTTGACCACATTCTGTAAAGTCACATACACAAGACAATAAAACCCTTCATAATACAGAACACACACAAATAAAATCCATCCTAAAGTTCAAGAACGATTTTCAAACTGGACGAGATGGAATGATACAAACTAACTCCTCTTAAACGAAAATGCTTGTGTTAGTTACGTGCCTACAACCTAATGATATTTTACATTCGCTAATTCAGAGATTAATAAGGTGGTAATAGTCACTCATTCGTCATTGATCTGACTGTTAAAGAAAAATGCAAAATTTTAACTGAAACTTCGTAAAGTTATGTCTGTTATCTCAAGAGATCGCAAGTGATTAACTAAAATCGATCAACTGCTCGTTATTGCACTAGCAGCTATACTTGAAATTAAAAGATTTCAACATTCGTGCATCCTGTGGTTATTTTCAGGTTATCGGAATATATTGTTGCGCTACCGAAGGTAACTCTGGGTGCCCATAAAATTTAAGTTTTTCCCTGGCAAGCACGAAAGCCAGTGCTGCAAATAGCAAGGCACAACACTGGGGTACTGCCAAAGAACACTCGAGTAGAGAGCGCAGAAGGCGGCTGCAACAGAATGACCACACTGAATCGTCATTCTGACGGCACCACAGGGTGGAGTAAGATCATTAAGACACATGCAAGAGCGCCTCCACAACATCCAGACGTTACAGAAAGTGCCAACCTGTAGATCTGAAGGTAACAGCTGGGACACCGCAGTGCGTTATCGGGTGCTGAGAAGTCTAGAAAACCAGGGACAAATTCGCTCAGTACCAGCTCATTCCGATCTTTGAATCACCGAAATACTGTGTCTGACTTTTTACGCTTATCGCAGTTTAAAGATTTTTTTCAAATATATGTAACCAGTTGATTATAATTGTCACAGCAGTCACAAATGAAATAATCTTCCTCGTGGACAAATGAGATAGTATGCATAGTTCAATGATTATTAGTTAATTTTGCGAACACTTCAGTCGTGTTTATGTTCATCAGAGATATAACACTTCAGCTGTGTTTATGTTGATCAGAGATGTATAAAAGCTATGGCACGTAACGAAAAATTTTAACTCACTTCTTAAAATTTGAACGTTATTCTAACGTAGCCAAGACTGAATACAATTTCAAATTACGTCCATTATTCATTCAATTATTTCATTATAAGATCGTAATCTCCATAGGAGATGTGGAATAGCCTCAGACATTCTGTTGCAGTGGACGGCCTTCAACCTGGTGAGTACTGAATCCAGCCACGTGATAAACTCACACGACGAAAAATATAGAATTCAACTCTCGGCAGGTCTCCAAGACGGACATGTAACGAAAAAGCAAACAAAACACTTTTTAGTTTTCATTATACTGAAAAATTGTTGAAATAAAATCAAAACTATATATGGAACCAAACATCGTGCAGATAATAAAGTTCTCTATGTTAATGCACAACCTGGTATCACTACAGCCTGGAAGTCACTGTTGATAGGGATCTGACTGCGAAAGGTAGGAATACGGATTGGAGTTGGAGTTCCGCTACAGCCGTAACTTAATTTGCCTTACTTGATAGAACTGATATGTCAGTGATTGAGTATTACATGTTTCTGAGGCAGCAGAAATAAGGCTATACTACGGTGAATACTAAGTTCTCTAGTGAATCGTCTAGATAATTAGAAATAAATACAAAGTCATTTATAAATTGTACTTTCTTGCAGTATGGTAGCTCAAGAGTTGTAGTCAACAGGTGTATCACAGTGCAGCCCTTTTCAGTCTGTCGCAGGTCGAATGTAGAACAGCTCTCAAGTTGCGTTAGTAGATGCTCCTGTTTGTCAAGAATCGTACGTGGTATGTTATGCAGTGTAGAATGTCTTTTGTTCATCAGACTTATTTCGGCTTTTCCATATTCAATCGCAGGTGTAACGGTTTAATAGCAATGTTATTGTTAAATTATGTAATCTTATCACTAAAATGGTAATTAAATAGTTACGGATCCTGCAGGCAATTGCGAAATAAACGGAAACTGTTCAGTGTAGTTCAAGCCGTTTATTACGATTAAAAAAAAAAAAAAAAAAACAAACATTTTACCTCTTGTAATAAACACTGGCGTTGATAGTATTTAAAAAATATGGACGGTACTTGCGCAACATAAATGATACAACTAAGACATCCGAATGCATAAAGAGCATAAGTAACCCTTTTATTCAATTTAATAACAGAAGATACATCATTTTAAAGTAATTCTAATGCCTGACCAACAAGTTTAAACATTAGCAGCAATGATTGTTGCATCTGAGAGAAACTGCTGTCAGTAACGTGCAGCTGAAAGATTCGTCTCTTTGAGTGCAAAATTATCAAGGCTCAATTCACATAATGAAGTGCCATAAGGTGGAGGGGAACATAGCATTGCGGAAAGGCTTTAAGCTGTATTTATTATTGAAGTGGTGGAAATAAGTGAGACTACCTTAGTGGGTACTGGTAATATCATATGAAATTGATTTAGGAATTGATTTCTTGGGAAAACATAAGGCAAACCTTTGTTGCAAAGATAAACTATCGAGAGATATACCAAAACAATGAATACAAAAGTCACCAGATAAATGAGAACAAAGACCAATCATGAGAGGTAAACTGAGTAGTTCTATTTGCCGTTAGGCGATTTGCTAAGGGAATTTGTTAAGAAACTTTTTTGTAATATTATTTTATTAGTTTATATTTGTTCCATGATGATTCATTGTATTCATGCTCAAGTGGGAATTGGGAGAGGGATGTTCAGCGAGCCGGTATGAAGACCGAAGTGATGTATCTGTAGAGAGAAAATGTTTCAGCACATGCTGTAATATTGATATAATCACCATCGTGGAGTCGTAGCAATAATTCAGTGTCAGGTACCATCTTGGTTTTGACTCTTATCTGTGCAATCTATGCCTTAGCATAGAACTGCATGCACACCTGAGTTCCCTTCACACGAAATTCCGACCAGTTGGATCACCATTAGTAAAAAATTGTTAATTAATTGAGTCATAATTAGTAAATAATTCTTAAATAACTATAAATCCAATGAACACTACGGTTCAAGCTGAACTAGCATAAGGAAGACACCAATGGATTGTACATATACGGTCCAGTCACGTTAATGTAACCACCATGTATGTTCGAGGGCAACGTGAAATAACTACTCACAGACGCCAAGTGGCAGCACTAGCAGAGGAGGGTATATAAAGCGTATCGGGAGGGCGCGGAAAACAGTGCAGTCATAGTAGTAATACAGAACCAGAGTGATTTATCTGACATCCAATAAGGGAAGTATCATTGGCTTTTGGGCCAAGGGTGGAAGAATTTCTGTAACGGCTAAGTTTGTAAACTGTTTGTATGCTGCAGTAGTTAAAGAATACCGTGCGTGGCAAAACGGTACAATCCAAAATCAGCTTGGAGCAACTGTGGTGCACATGAGCCATAGATGACAGGGTTGAGTGACTACTGCGGAGATGTATACCGGCGAGTACTTGTGCAACCGTTGGCCAACTGACAGCCCAGATGAAGCGAGGGGCTACCAGAAGTTGGTTGTTCATCGGCGACGAAGGCTGCAATGGTCACACCAGTACCACGACTGGACGTCCAATTAGTGGTGAGAGGTGGTCTTTTCAGATGAATCACGTTTGATGCTGCATCGGACAGATGGCCGTTGGCCTGTACAGACTGAAACGTCGGAAAGCAAAAACCCTGCAGCACTTGTCGGAAGGGTGCAGGCCGGAGGAGCGAGCGTTGTGGTCTGGAGAATGTTTTAGTGGCAATACCTGGGTGTCCTTGACATTCAGGAAGACACAATGGATCAACACTAGCACTCGTCATTCTTTGGGGACCATGTCTACGCCACATGCAGTTTGTTTTTACTTGGGGCAATGGACTCTACTAGCAGGACAATGCAAAGTGACGCACAGTTCACAGCGTACATGAGTGGTTCAAAGAGCACCAGTATGGACTTACTGTACTCTCCTGCTGCCCAGATTCCCCGGATGTAAACCAAATTGAGACGCTGTGGGACCACCTTGATCGGTTGTGAGTGCCACAGAGAAACGCAGCGCAACTGGCCACGGCACTGGAATCGACACAGCTGCACGTCCCTCTCCGTACCTTCCAGAACCTCACTGATTCTCTTCCAACACATCTCACACTGGTGGGCGCTGCGAAACGTGGTTATTCAGGCTTTTGACAGGAGGTCACATTAATGTAACTGGACATGGTTTATGTAACAGGTAAGATGTATTTGCAGGTTATTTTTTAGAGGTATTGGCAGGCTGCGTTACGGCGAACCCATTCTGCCAAATAGGGAAAGCGTGTTGGACCGTGGCTTCTGTCGCTTGGTAACGAAAACCTGTGGCCAGATCAGCAGGAAAATGTCGCTACGGGCTGATGCAAGAAGCCCCGGAGAAGTGAAGAAAGCGAAAACTAGCAGGACATACGTTCACAAGATGCTAGAAGTATCCCAGCAAGAATCGCTGTTGGGGTGTTAACAATGATGACATTGCAGAAGTATGGAAGCGGGCTGTAGCCTCCTTGACGTGGATTTCAACATGGTCCACACCCGTTACCATCCTACTTTCTTGTTCTGTGTGTTGACGACTTATGGCTTGACAAAACAATGGTGGACCAAGCCCCTACACATACTGCCCGTTGCGGCTATGCAGTGTGTACGATCATTTGTTGCCGACTACGAGAGGTGCTCCATCCTCATTGTCAACCTGGAATGAGTGATCTAGCAGATCTAGCAGCTATCGCTAGACGGTATCTTTGCTAGTTGCAGAACGGCTGACTGCGCCTATATGTGATACCGTTGGAATTCAAACTGTTGCCTTCCAGCCCGTCGACCTGGACCATCTGCTGGCCGACTTCCACCTACTGGGGTGCCTACCTGGAGGCCCACGGTTCACGTTCGGGCCTGACTGGCTGCCGAGCTGCTGCTTTCCTTATGCGGACACACTCTACTAGTGCAGGCTTGCTCCTGCACACATCTCTCGCTGCCGCCTATGTTGGAATCCATGGTTCAATTGTGCACGCTCGAGTGCTTTCTGCACGGAGTCGCATAGCTGTGCCAACCAAAGGGACTGACTACGAAACCGATACAGTGGAGTGCTTCCGGCGAGCCTTGGGGTTCTGACGAGGCGCTTCCTCGCCAAAGAAGTGCTAACTGTGAGCTGCCCGTGTCGACAAGGTCCGTTTGCTTAGTTTAACACCCTGGCCATGCTTTAGGGACGGCGACCGACCCTGGCCGCTGACAGCAACAACACAACTGCTCTACCGGATGGAATAATAAACGAGTGGTGACAGGCCATTTTGAACTAGGCTTTTTACGTGCCCCTACATTTTTTAATTTTCATCATTTCTGTATTGTTTTTCTTTGAATTACGTATTTTTGTGTTGTGATAATTGTGTGTAATATATACCTGTATGTTTTACATGCATATGTCATTTCATTGTAATTCTAAACCTCGGCGCGATACGAGAATTAATATCAGTGCTTAATGTTAATAAAGCAGAGAGAGAGAGAGAGAGAGAGAGAGAGAGAGAGAGAGAGACAGTTGAAGGGCGGGGTGGAGAGTTCACTGAAGGACTAAGACGAGATAACATTATGGAGAAAGCTTTCCAATGGTATCTAAAAGGGAACTGTTTGTCGGTAAGAGAAGAAGGAAGACCTTTGATCAGTGTGGTCTGTTGAAGATATAAGACGACGGCTGTGGTACTGAGAGATTAGGCAATGTTTGTAATCCCATATATTTATCCTGTGGCTTACAGTAACCAATAATTTAAAGAGGAAGGCGAATTCGTAAGAGGGGAAGATTATAAGAGGAGGAACAAGCAGAAGAGAGAAGACTTGGAAGAGAGAAGACTCCAGGGAAGAGTGATCGCAGAAGATGACACAGTATACTTTGAACGTAGTAGAGCCTCGGAAATATCAGAGACATAGTGTGGTATTCTGGAGTAACTGAGCTGCGCCACAAATCATCCGGAGTATACAGAACAAGGTATATGAGTGTAATTTACATTCGAAAGGAGACTCTGAGTTGTGTTATGCTGCCGAAACAAGTGCAGTGACCTATTGTCGTTGGTGTAGTAAACTATATTGCTTGGTTAGGTGCAGTCATAATTGGTATTCTACACTCCTGGAAATTGAAATAAGAACACCGTGAATTCATTGTCCCAGGAAGGGGAAACTTTATTGACACATTCCTGGGGTCAGATACATCACATGATCACACTGACAGAACCACAGGCACATAGACACAGGCAACAGAGCATGCACAATGTCGGCACTAGTACAGTGTATATCCACCTTTCGCAGCAATGCAGGCTGCTATTCTCCCATGGAGACGATCGTAGAGATGCTGGATGTAGTCCTGTGGAACGGCTTGCCATACCATTTCCACCTGGCGCCTCAGTTGGACCAGCGTTCGTGCTGGACGTGTAGACCGCGTGAGACGACGCTTCATCCAGTCCCAAACATGCTCAATGGGGGACAGATCCGGAGATCTTGCTCGCCAGGGTAGTTGACTTACACCTTCTAGAGCACGTTGGGTGGCACGGGATACATGCGGACGTGCATTGTCCTGTTGGAACAGCACGTTCCCTTGCCGGTCTAGGAATGGTAGAACGATGGGTTCGATGACGGTTTGGATGTACCGTGCACTATTCAGTGTCCCCTCGACGATCACCAGTGGTGTACGGCCAGTGTAGGAGATCGCTCCCCACACCATGATGCCGGGTGTTGGCCCTGTGTGCCTCGGTCGTATGCAGTCCTGATTGTGGCGCTCACCTGCACGCCGCCAAACACGCATACGACCATCATTGGCACCAAGGCAGAAGCGACTCTCATCGCTGAAGACGACACGTCTCCATTCGTCCCTCCATTCACGCCTGTCGCGACACCACTGGAGGCGGGCTGCACGATGTTGGGGCGTGAGCGGAAGACGGCCTAACGGTGTACGGGACCGTAGCCCAGCTTCATGGAGACGGTTGCGAATGGTCCTCGCCGATACCCCAGGAGCAACAGTGTCCCTAATTTGCTGGGAAGTGGCGGTGCGGTCCCCTACGGCACTGCGTAGGATCCTACGGTCTTGGCGTGCATCCGTGCGTCGCTGCGGTCCGGTCCCAGGTCGACGGGCACGTGCACCTTCCGCCGACCACTGGCGACAACATCGATGTACTGTGGAGACCTCACGCCCCACGTGTTGAGCAATTCGGCGGTACGTCCACCCGGCCTCCCGCATGACCACTATACGCCCTCGCTCAAAGTCCGTCAACTGCACATACGGTTCACGTCCACGCTGTCGCGGCATGCTACCAGTGTTAAAGACTGCGATGGAGCTCCGTATGCCACGGCAAACTGGCTGACACTGACGGCGGCGGTGCACAAATGCTGCGCAGCTAGCGCCATTCGACGGCCAACGCCGCGGTTCCTGATGTGTCCGCTGTGCCGTGCGTGTGATCATTGCTTGTACAGCCCTCTCGCAGTGTCCGGAGCAAGTATGGTGGGTCTGACACACCGGTGTCAATGTGTTCTTTTTTCCATTTCCAGGAGTGTATCTATGGACAGAGCGTGAAATACCGTTTGACTTTGAGAAGTACGAATAAACTGACGAGCTGTTTAATAAATAGTATGTTAGTCAGCTGTCGGAGGTCAACAATGAGTGATGCTTTCTACGATCGGCGGTCGGTTGCGTCTTGCCGCGTTTTACGGTGAAGCAATGAAAATCGCTTTCTTTTTTAGTATGTTTTCACAGTGTGACTCTTCGGAACAGACGTAACAGTGTTATTAGGTCCTTGAGTCGCTCCATATGATTCATGCAATTTAACATCATTGAATTTGCTCCCGACCGGTGATGAACGAGACAACGAAGCGTCGGCACCAAACATATCACAGCCGTCATTCCTGGAAACGTGACGTCATTTTGACGTCAAACGCAATATCGACGACCTCATGATCGACGTTGTGACAAGGAAAAATATGAATGTTATTGCTCCTCGATTCACTCGCAGCAATTTAAGCTGTCCTCCTAGGTTCCTGCCTAGCCACACACTCGAAAGGCGGCATGTATGCGGAAATAAAGAACCAAATATTTGTGATAAAGAAGAATATGAATTGCATCGTTGCTTGTTTCAGTCGTAGCAATTTAAGCTGTCCTCTTAGGTTCCTGTGTAACCACACACTCGGAAATCGCCAAATATATTTTTCATCCCTGTTTCTCAAATCAGACGTAATGTAAATAACATCGTCTGTTTCAGAATATCCTTGTTTATCATTCATAAGACAGTTCCAGAAGTGTTAACATCTCAAACATGAAAAAAATTGTATGTGACAGGGCGTGAACCCACAACCTTCGACTCCCGAAACAACGACGTTATCCGCGACGCTACCACTTGACCCTTTAAAGGTTGTCTC
This sequence comes from Schistocerca piceifrons, assembly GCF_021461385.2. Lineage (NCBI taxonomy): Eukaryota > Metazoa > Arthropoda > Insecta > Orthoptera > Acrididae > Schistocerca > Schistocerca piceifrons. Next base: position 413,341,649 of record NC_060140.1, read on the forward strand.
CTGGCTTGCTTATAATATTTTCTGTTGAAGTTTTACATCGTTGATGCGTTATTTAGTGTCATTTACTGATAATGTTGACGCGCTTTTATTATACTGCAAATTAAAAAACAATGGTGTTTCATGCTTAATTTGTAAATTATTGACGATAATAACTCACGAGACACCACGCTTATATCAAGGCATTAACGTTTATAAATCATTATGTGTCATTTTATTTTACCAATAATTACAATAAATCATTCCAACAATGGCGTGTTTTTGGTATCTCCGGTAAGCGTGCATGAAGTCTAGTGAGAGGCCTTTATCGAACGCTAAAGTAAGTCGATAGCTGACCACGATATTGCGTGTGACGTCAAAATAACGTCATGTTTGTGGGAAATAGTGTGAAACGAGATTTACCCTCCCAGGTAGGTAGCAGCTGAAAACACATCTATGTAATCACACCATCAGATGTTAACTGGCGTTTGTCGACAGAAAATTGACAAATATAAACATTTAAAAAGTGTCACCTGGGTTCATGTCAACTTTCGTTTTATCTCTTTTATAATTCTCTCGCAGTACTCAGTGGATTAAAATTACATATGTGTTATAAATGACCGGTTCAATGCCTGGACTTTACATAATTTTTCACGTAACGAAGTGCGCTGAAATAGTGATTTTCTTGGAGGGCACTAGTTTTACTATTTATTACTCGACAGACATAACAAAACTAAATTGTAAAGAACTGTTTTTACAAAACTGTTAGAGGTACACTTCTTCCTTGCCTTATTTATGCTTTGGAATACTGCCTATCCACATTTACAAGAACATTTGTGATCAAATCAACAGTTAGGCCTACTCTCAAATTCAGTTTATACAATTTATCTGCTTGTGTGAATAACTTACGAGTATTCATTTTGTAAGTGGTGTTTGTGCTTCGAGTCCCCTACCTCAGTCAAACGAGTTGACAAAGCGTAGAGAAATGACAGATGTTTACCTGCTTGTAGGCGGGCTACAGAAATATTAAATTTTCATGTAACAGCCTCAACCGAACAGTAACACCGCAACAGGAACTAGTTAAAGGA